>NC_072732.1:73253581-73381255 GCF_026930045.1 Uloborus diversus | reverse complement strand
AGATATACTGGACAGAGAGAGGACTGATGTTCGCCTAAAAGATGTTTCAATTGGAACTCTTATTTTGTACAATTCATCAAATTTTCTTCTAAATAGATGTAGATCATATGTATTGTGACTCTATTTAAAACTTGGGATTAAAAAGCAGCAGTCTTTATCATATCAAAGCAGGCAAACTACCGTAAAAATGAAACATGTTCTCGGCTCGACAATTGATTTGTTTCATGTATTGGAATAATAAACGATGGAATGGTAATGATGGTAATGAACAAAGACAAGGTTATATTTAGTTAGAAAATAATCAAACGAAGCACATAATAAAAATAGAGTTAATTTAAGTTTATCCAATCATTTGGGAAAAAAAATAGGATTTGATTAATAATACAAACATTATTTTTACTATCATGGTCCTAATCCTGATATATATGATAATACTCAAATTATATTTTTAATTAGTTTAAAAATTACTCATAAAATTAAGTGTGACTACAAAAATAACTCAATTAAAAAGTTGACAGGGAAATTTTCATAAGATTGATGTAGAAACAATTGCAGTAGCAAGAACGCGTCATGAGTAGTGAATGGTGTCTTGGTCAAAAAGCTTTGATACCACAAAAGACGTCAGAGGAAAAAGGGGGAAAGACATAGAAAGTCTCTGAAAAACCAGTTAGAGCAAAATAACACCTGTAAGAAGATATAGGTACGTCAAAAATGTAAATATGCGAGATGCTTTTTTTTTTAACTTGAAAAGATTTGAAAAATTCCTTTTTTGGAGAAAATTTGATAATTTCATGCTTGTTGCGGCACACCTTAAACTTTTCCGATTGAGCTAATATTTTGAACACATCATTTTTTTGTCCATTGGAACAAAATAGGGGGTTGGGAGCTAACTTTTTCGAAAGTTGAAAAAATAAGGGCCACCCTAATATATATATATATATATATATATATATATATATATATATATATATGTGTGTGTGTATATATATGTATAAGCAGCACTAGAGTCCCCGACATCTCACAAAGCAAGCAAATGGGGGTGTCGAAAGTCCAGAATATCAGCATGACAAGAAGTAAGAAACAATGAACATTTATAATCCAAAAATACAAGCTTTATATAAAAATAATTAGAACAATGTCGTAACTAATTTAAACTACAAGAAAACAAAATTCACAATTGAACTCAATATCAAAAGAAAGAACGTATAACAATCAAATTCAAGGAACAGAAAAATTGACCAACCGCTAATCCTCCACAAGCTTGCAAATGAAATGTTTCGTAAGATGTCCTGGATATTGGTTCTCAGTTAGGGTTGCAGTTAAAATTTGAATCGCTGTTTTCAGATTTGTTTTATTATTGCAGATTTTTTTATATCTAGTAATTTGTGAAATAATTTTATTTTTGAACACTTTTTACTGACACAACTGTGAAAATAAATTAAAGAATACACTTTAAAATCAAAACCTGACGTTTATCATACAAAGCTATACTGGGATCTTTATTATTTAGTTACATATTGAGATCAAGAAAATTAACTGTCAATCTTTATTTGTTTGTTGCAGTAGTAGTTCATTTGGGTACCTTCTTTACGTTAATTTTGAAAAGCATTGTTAAAAATGATGATGTCATCAATATATCTTAATGCTTTCTAACTAAGTTCGGTCTCTTAAAAATCGTTGTAACAATCTTTAGCTCAGTTATATAATGGGGAAGATTGGCATCTATATACCGTATATCAGTTAGTATTATCGTTTTTCTTATAAAATAGTTACAACTCAAATTGGACAATGTGCATTAACTACAGGAATACTTACCCAGTATAATGTATACATAATGATTACTAAGAATATTCAATTTCTTTCGAGGGCTTACACTAAATAAAATTCTTTCCCAGAGTACTCAAATGCCACAGCCGTTTCCTGCAATTACACTGAAGGGAAAGCAAGTTCATAGAAAAACAGTGGTCAATGCCTGTTTCATAAAACTACGCGCGTAACTATTTTAACTTTACAGAAATATATTAGAAAATTTTCACTAAGCATATCACTGTATGTAGAAACCAAGCATTCCTAAACAAAGAATTTTTTCTCTGTCAAGTCAAAAGCAACTCCACGACGTTTCTTGTTTTCCGCAAAATAGTACGTGACAGTTTTCCTAGAATACCACCAGTGAAAAGCACATTGCTCTCTGAGGTCCCGTACAGAATCTTCCCGTCACAAGGTTTCCAGCAGCGTTCCACAGATCATGATTTCAGAAGAATTTATTATTTTCATCTTGAAATATATTTGGTGTAAAAGTAACATCATGTATTAGAAGAAAAATGTTTCAAAAATAAGCTTTATCAAATGTTGCTCTGAAATCACGTCTCAGAAAAATAAATATTTGACTTTCTATAGAAAATGTAGAGATTAATGTATTTAGTAAGTACATCAATAATACTTCAAGTCTTTTGTATGGACCTGTTATTGCTATGTTTGATTTTTTTCACAAAAAAAGGAACGAGGACTCTTGATTACAGGTAAATTTTATAAAAGAAATCCATTCGTGTCTGTTTATAGCGAATTTATCAATATAACGAGATAGCTTCGTCTTTCAAGTTTTACTGTGTGCTATTTGAGTTTTTGTAATGAAATTACTGCTATAACGTATATTTTATTTCGTGTTTTCGACTTCGCTCTAAGCGTGCTCTCGTACTTTATTTTAATTCATTTCTTCCAGCACAAAGAAAAAAAAAACATTAAAATGAAAACTAAAAAATTATAATAAATAACTGAAAAATATTTTTAAAATAAAAAGTTGGCAAAAAAAGAACAAACTAAAATGCAAGAAACAGTAAAATAATAAAAATTCAAAAACATTGTGATGTGATTGAAATGTGTGTTTGTAGGATTCTTACTACATCAACTTTCCCTCCACATATTTTTATTTATTTTTTAAAGGCTTTTCCTGGACCAGTCAAGGGTTTAGAACTTAAGTCTTGGTATGAGGAATCATTTAAAAAAAATATTATTATATAGTGTCGTGTTAAATTAGGTTTTTTGAGATGTTTCGGTTACTATTCGTTGTGAGGTAGTCCAAACTGGCTTTGAGAAAATTTTCCAAAGGGGGACAAATTGGGAGTTTTAAATCTACGACGTTCTCTAAATAAAAAATAAAGGAAAATCATTTTAATTGGAAATTACTTCAACTCCTACAGTTAATTTACTAAAAATACACAAAATGTACAGTTTTGATTTTAGTGGGAATTACAGATTCGAACCAAAGAAAAATTATGCAGGATTTTCTTTTTTTTCACAAACCCTCCTTCGTTTTGTAAACCGTACTCACGTATTCGAACTCCAAAATAATGTAACATTATCGATTCATGCATTTATCAGTGATCCGTTTGAGGTTTTATTTTTTCCAGGAGTGCCCACCTTCGGGGGGGGGGGGGGGGGAGTGCCATGCCTGCACAATTGACGTTTTTATTGGGGCTGTTTTGAAGGGTATTTTTCTCATTTGTGGAGGGAGGGCTCTTGTTTTTTTGAGGGGTCTTCGCGATATTTAGGGGAAGTGCGATATTGTTCTTAGAGGGTACCCCTCTTTTTTCGGACGGTGTCCGATTTTAGATTTTGTTTTCAGCATTTGGAACCAGCCACCAGTTTCTTATACACAGACATACTTCCATATCGATACACTTGATAACGAGTGAATTACCGTTCAAGTAATAACACTACAGCTGAATTTCACGTTTTCATGTTTTTACTTTCTTCTATATCTAATATATAGAAGAAAGTATTGGATTCGTGCAAATTTTCGAATTTCGAATTTTGACGGATTCGAACGTTTTGAGGTGTGCTGAGTCCATTTCGACTATTTTTGGAAAATGTCTGTCTGTCTGTGTGTGTGTATGTGTGTGTGTGTGTGTGTGTATGTGTGTGTGTCACGTCTGTGTGTGACCAGTTTTTTGTGGCCGCTCTACAGCAAAAACTACCGCAAGAAATCGAACGAAATTTGGTACACATATGTGATCCTATGTGAACTTGTGCCCATTGGTTTTTGGCGCGAATTCCTCCAAGGGGGGTGGAGCAATGGGACGTTTTTTGAGTTTGCGTGATTGCTATTCCTCAGGAAGTAACTGGCGGAATCAAACAAAATTTGGTCCATATGTTGCCCCTAACTGGAGCAGGTGCTGATTCAATTTTGGTGTCAATAGCTCAAACGGGGGTTGAGTTATGGAACGTTTTTTGTCGTCAATTGTGACTGCTGTATCTCAAGAAATAACGAACGGAATCAAACAAAAATATTTTGACAAGTAGCCCTTAGTGGGTATAAGAGCTGATTTTATTTTGGTGTCAACAGCTAAAAAGGGGGGTAGCGCAATCGTCCGTTCTTTTTTTCCATTGTGAGTGCCCTATCTCAAGAAGTAATGCTACGTTCTGGTTGAAATTTGGAATATATGTGAATCCATACGTAAACAGGCTTTGGTTCAATTTTGACTCCAATCGCTCCAAGAGGTGTTGATTTTTTTTGCGAATAAAAATAGCTTTATTAATGCAACAATAAGAAAGATAAATCGTAATAGATTGTCGTCTGCTTATTTCCCGTGATTTTAATTGTATGGAAATGATCGGAAATATTATCTCAATGAATTAAAATTTTTAACTGTTGCCATCTTCTGTTTTTTAATAAATAAAATATTTGTAATTAATTCAAGTAAGGCTTTTAAAGTAACTTTCAATTTTCGCTCTTTGCTTTGCTTTTACAATAATTCAGACATTGGGATGGTCGTCAAGTTTTTGCATGTGTCATTTTGTTTTTGTTAGGAATATTGCTTCCTCGTCAAGCATGGGGAGGGATCAGAAAGAGGAAAAATATAGAAGAAAGTTTCGTGATGGCCACAACATACTAGTTTTTTTTTGTAAATAAATACAAATATTTGTGATGAAATGCTAAATATTGGTGTAAACAATCTAAAAAGAAGATTGTTGCTGTTAGTTTCACAGATAGCATGTAACAAAAAGATGATTTTTTTTAAAAGCATTTCTTAGACAATGTTCAGCTTAGTTCAAACAAATCTACAGATACCATTTATTATGGTCATCAATTTCTAGCGCAAATGGCTAGATGCATTTAAGCGATTGCTAATGACTTCAGAATGATCTAGTACGATCTTTATATTTTACTTGTGAATAAATGGAGAATATTTGACAAGTTTATGCAGCTTGTATATGCAACATAAAAAGAGTAAAGGAATATGTCATGCATTTCTCGAAAGTTTCAGAAGATAGAACTATGTCTCCAGTGTAGATATATATTCAACGGTGGTACATTTCCATATGCTTTGAAAATATTATCCATCCGTATCATGTTCTGTACTGCCGTGGGAAGGTAAATTGCAGTATCAGCAAAATTGAGTTTTTGCGATTTTTGAAGGAACGCAATTTAGATACAGTAGGGAAATGCTGATTATTTACTTTTTTTCGCGTGCTTTATTCTTCGAGGAAACCAAATAGGCAAGCTTGTTGAGTTAAGTTAAAATACAGTGGATGACAAAACTGCAGAAAAAAATAGGGGGGGGGGGCAGCAGATACTGCCCTTAACCTTCCCACTGCAGCATATGCTCTTATAGGTTAGCTACACGCATTTTTTCCAGAGCATTGTTTTACCCCAAATAAAAAATAATTGTTGTACATTCAAATCTGTGTGGAAAGTAAATATGGTAGAAAAAATGTTTTAATGTAAAACTAAAAAATAAAATAAATATAAATAAAATAAAAAATAATAACAAATAAAAAATGTAAAAAAAGAAAGACAATAAAAAGCGTATGTTTTGGATTTATAAGAGACCTAGCTTTAAAAGGAAGCAGATGATGTGCACAGTGCACAAATATGTACCTCCAATGCTCATATCGTACAATATCACTTTTAATATCGTAGAAATTTCAACTGTAACATTTTATTCGAAAGGGGTGGTTTCCTTCAGTCAAAAGTAATACTTTTAGTCATTGAAATTGATTGAATGAGCAAAAAAAAAAAAAAAAACATGAACCCAGAAAATACTTTCATTTTCCCAACAGTTTTTTTTGTTTTGAATTACTTTTTTAAAATGTCCCATTCTTCAAACAAGTCGTTGTCTTGATGACGTCACAAATATGCACTTTGCCGCATTTTTCTACGACGTTTCCACGTTATGCACGTGGAAACAAGCAGCGAATTAAATATTGCGCTCTACGCTCGCTATCAACCATATCGTTGCCAATACACGTGAGTAAAATTGCGAATTAAATACTGAGCACTGTGAATGGCAATACTAAATGGCATTTCATCATTTGTGATGTCATCGGCAGAAGCCGTAAACAATGAAAGCACTCCGATTTAAATTTTTTTCTTTAATGTTAAACCTAAAGAAATTTTTCAAAAAATGTGCAGATCCTATGTTTTTAAAAATGCTATTTCAGAATTTTTTTTTACATTTTGAAAACGACCCATTTGATAAAGAACGTGTTGTGTGATTCTCAAACTGCAATTTAAAGGAAAAATTAAGACATTTAATTGTTTATTTTTTTTGAATTCATTACGCAAAGTAAAAGCTGGGATATATGTTGACACAACAATTTCCTCTTTCTGATTCAATCAATTTATAATATATTAAAAGCTTCTGGTTAAAAAGTAAGTTTAATCTAAGGAGGCATTGAAACTGTACTAAAAAACATTAAACGTATGTAAAAATTAGGCGCACTTATCTGAAAAATGGCTAAAAATAACTTGTCTTGGAAGTACTCCAATAACATTGGGGATTATTAAGCTCTGTCATTTAGTTAGAAAGAAAATGCAAAAACGGCGTTTTGTAATATTAGATGATATGTCAGCCGGAATTTTTCTGATAATTGATCGAGTAAAAAGTATTCCTAATTAAAATGTCTGTATTTGGACTAGATAAAATAATGGTGTGGCAGAAAACAAAAACATTCTTATGATACATTATACTTTTTGATAAGAAGTAACCTTTAGAGTTATTTCATAAAGTGCTGTACAATTAAACAACTTTCTTATCTATTTTCTCTATTAATTGTTAGCCTTTTTTCAGTGAATTGCAATTTCAGCATAGTTGGAATATGATAACCATGACACTTATAATTTATTTTCTTATTTACTTTTCCATTAAAAATTTCCTTTAATCAATGTGATAAATAACCAACAAAATAATATTTTCTTCGTGTCATTTAGTTTGTTTTTTATTCGATTGCTTGAAGGTTTTGCAACATATTTATCACCCAACTTTTGCCTTGGGACATCACTTTTGACAAGATAAAATTGGATGTGGCATTAAATTAATTAATTTGGAATAACGTTCACAAAAATATTTGATTAAACCATAACATATTTTCATGGTTTCCATATTAATTTCAAACTTATATTAAAGCAGTTGAAGTTATAATAGATATTTATGTATACTTTTAATATGCAATAACGTTTTGGACAGTTTAATTTTTACATGATAGTGTTTTTTTTTAAACTTTGATAATATTTATTTAAAACCATAGAAACCACTTTAAAATTTCTTTCTCCTTCGTGCTAAAATGTGGGGATAGATGACATGTTACTACACTGCTTCGCGAGAGCTTTTTAAGAGCTATACTGTCATAAAAGACTATAAATACATATTAATGTTTTATAGCATCCCTCTCCCCTCCGCTGAAAAAATCAGAAGAAAGAGATGAAAACATGTATAGATAAACTAGGTAATAAATGTCATTAAGGCGTTACAGGACTAAAATTTCAAATTGTATTCCTGTAATTTATCATTAGCTCCTAATGTTGATCCTACCAGCTTAAATTTTTAGCTTGACAGAGAGCTATTTTGTTGCCCCCTGGTAAATTTTTAACACATAACGAAGTTGCACTCTCAATCATTAATGAGTTTCTCCTTATTTTTTAATTATTCTTTCAGAATGTGGACTGTGCGAACTACGTTGGAAATGTAACTAAAATACCAATGCAAGAAACTGATTTGTTATATTTCAGAAATGTTAGGAGTATCTTTGTCTTAATAACACTATCTGAAAGTATTCCAAATAGGCTAATAAAGCTTAATATGCAGAAACTTTAGCTGTGGTTTGCCGTTCCTCCAAGAGTGATGGCGCCCCTCACCCCCCCTCCCGCAGATTTACGGAGCATCCTCGATTCGACCCAGTATTATAGGGACTAAAGTCCTTTCAAAATAACGTCTCCTAAAACTTCAATGGTATAGCGTGATTAGGACACTATGCTTTACCTATTGTTATTAGAATAAATTGCTGGATTGTTTATTTATTAATATAGTTGATACTGTTCTCTATTGCAGATGTCCTTTGCATCCGCCCTCGTAAAATATTGAATTGACACCACAAAAAGATCGATATATCGAAAATATCGTTATCTGGACCCAGCACTAGCTTTCACCAAACATTGTTGATACCACCATCAGATGAATAAATATATTAATTGTTAAACAATTATAATTCTTATTATTATATGAATGTGTTTAAGTGAAAGTTGCAGTAGTAGATTTGGTTTAGCATAGCGCAATCTACTGCACATGAATTAAGTCAGTTGCAGAGAAAACTCAGCACTTTACAACTTACTAAGCAATTATAAACAGGACATTTCAAATTCAGTGCTCTTATGCCCTATTTATCTATTGTACATGTTTTAATTTTAAGTATGAAAACTTTTTTAGCTAAACTGTAATTATTTTTGCATCCGGTATTGTAAAATATCACAAATGAATGTGTAAAATTCAGTAAAATATGTAATAACAGCTAATATATACGAAAAGGAATGAAAAGTAACACATAGATACGTTTTTACTTTTTATGGAAAACAAATTTCAAAAGTATGTCAGGGTAATAAAAAACGTATTTGTAAAACATCTGAACAAAACAAAAAAGTTAAAGCCTGCAGTATCGATGCATTGCGATCAATGCATGGACCGATAAAGGAGAAATATCCTTTTCATTCAGGTTTAACTGTCGTTGCTTATTGATTATTTTGTATTCAATAGTCAGCTTACGGTGACAGTATTCTTTTTTTTTTTTAGTCTGAATTGATGGTAGCAAAATGTATTTGTAATAGCGAAAACTGATATGTCTTGCTCAATTTTTTTCTTTAAACCAATGATTTCGATTTCAGTTATAAAAATTGCCTCTAAATCTCTAACTTTTATCAGGATTTTTTTAAAAACTGATTTTAATGATTGGTTCATTAAGCAGTTAGAAATGGTATTGTGCCGGAACTCTAATGGACTTTTTGAAGTACTTACTTTTTCAAGCATACACTTTTAAAGAGTTTTACCTTGAAATAACTGCCAAAAGTTTAACCTTAAAAAAAACACACACACACACACACACAAATGAAAAATATGGAGGAAATCTTCTAATAACGCAGAACTACTTTGTGAATCAAATGGAATTGTATAGACAAATGCTACACTTTAAAAAAATACTTGTAGTTTGAAATAAATAGCTATTTGGGAAGTTTTACGCAATAAAACAAGAAGAAATACACTTGCTATTTTTGTAGCATAATTTTGTTTTCCTTCTCACACGTGAGGCTACCTTAAATCCAAAGCACGTGTATAAATCCTCCATTAATGATTTCGATAAAACAACCATGTATTGTCTTCAATTTCCTCATGTTGATATATTAAAACGTCTAAAAAATTCTTCTCTTTTTTCATTTCAATGGCATATGAAATATTTGGTTAAACCTCGACAGCCTGTGCATTAATACACATCACAAAATGCAGTTGCTTGTATTTTATACACATTGTTTCATTTCTTCCCTAGTGGACGAGGAAATTTACAAAATATTAAAGTTTCTTAAATGACAACATTATACAAAAATATTTTTTTGGATAAGAGAATGAGAGAAAAACATTTTGTAAAAAATATAATTGGTTCCAGGAAAGGAGGTCTCATTCAAATGTTTTATATTATTATTTTTTACTTGCTTCGTTTTTTTTTGAATCAGTGTCATATTATAGGACACGGTTTTTATTGATTCTTTAATTATTTCATCACCAAAAAACCAATTGTTCAATTTTAGCTTTTGTATACATAGTTTTGAAAATTACAACTAAGACTTAATTTAATTTTGGGCGTTAAACTGAGATGAATGATTCAGTTCGGACGTTCTAATCGGCATTGCAATTACATTGCATTTCTGGAGTAGCAAGCGGGATTTTATGTATCGCTCGCTATAACGGATGGATCGCAGAAATGGGAGGTCACTCTAGAGAATGTTGACTGTATAATTTATTATGCAGTATTAAAATATTTTTCACGTACAGAATTGGATATATACATACATATATAAATGAAATAATGTGTAGATTTGAGTGCATGTGAATATTTATAAATGGAAGGAGAGAAAACATAGGAATTAAAAAATAGAAATCTAAAACCATAATGTTTCAAGAAACCACTTTAGATAACATCATAGAATAAGTAAAATATTACTTAGAATTCTGATCATAAACCCATATTTTGTTCAAATAGTAAACATGTCAACAAAACTGTGTGTCAATATCTAAAACAAAAAAGTCAATAGGTAAAATGATGAATTGTTACAGTTATTAAATTCCAAATTTAAAACTCACAAATTACATAAAACGCATGTGCTCTGCAATGACATATTAAAAAAAAAAAAAAAAATACGCATTTGAAAATTTCATAGTAAATATATAAAATACTAAAAAAATATGTCAAATTTCTGAAAAGGATTTTCACTGTTAAATCTATTGCTTTGACCTTTTAAATAAATGCATAACAAAAACATTTCCTTCCTAACTCTCAATAGAATAAGGAACAAGCATTGCTTTTGACAGAAGTCAGTTTTGGAAACACAAACTGAACTTTCGCTGTTTCCATAAAATAATACGTGAAACTTTTGGAAGATTTACCATCAGAGTAAAATATTTTAGCTCTCCGAAGTCTCTTATATCATTTTCCTTACGCAGTATTTCCAGGAACTTCACACATCAGGATAGTTCCTAAATACTAGATTTATCTTTTTACTTTTAAAACTCATGTTCGCCAAAAATAACATCGGATATTTACGGTTTACGGTATTTCTCGTTTTACTTAAATGGTTCCTTAAAATCATTTTCCCTAAAGCAAATATTTGGCATTGATGTATTGTTTTATTAGGAAATGCGCAACAAAAACAGAAATTTCGAAAAAAATATCAAAATTTAATGTTTGTTACAATCCGTTTGAAAAATATATTATGAAAAATATATCTTAAAATGTAGTTCGCATTTTCAGTTAAAATTAATTAGTTTAGACCTCATTACAGTTCCCATAAACTTCTCAAGAGTTTGGAACGGAATGAACACTTTAGATCAGTGTTTTCTAAACTGGTTGTACAGCGGACCGGCAAAGATCCTCATAAAATGTTAACCTCTACTCAGAGATTTATGCTGTTTCACGTTGAAAAAATATTATTTACTCAAAATGAAATCAATATATAAATGTTAAAAATAACAATACTTTTTAACAATATCTGGTACAATACGTTTTTTCATTAACTTCGCAATTTTCTACGATTTTTCTATGCTTTATTTACTAATACATAAATTAGCAATAGCTTCAAAATTAGGTTAACTCTTAATTTTATTAAACATCTCTTAAAAATGTCGTAGCTTTAACGAAAAAAAACAAAAATCGAAGTTCCTTAACCAATTATAAAAAAAAGCAACAAGAAAAAGTAAAACAAATGAAAATTTTGATTTATTTCGGAAATGCTACAGTTTATATATTTTTTGTAACAAGTTACTTTCTTTGATAACTGTATTTCAACGCATATAGCGCTATTTCAAAAAATACAGAAACAGAAAAAGAGCCTAAGAGACTGCAAATTGAAATTTATTTACAATGATACGAAAGACATGAAAGTAAAAAACATTTATTAATGTTTTATTTTATTCCATATTTTTTTTTTCGAAATTGATTTTGTGGTTGGCTATGTGGTTTTCATATTTGTGTATACAGTTTGGAGTTTTTTCCTTTTATATATGGGACCTCTTTAAAAGACATGTAATCAGGCATAAATTTAAGGGCCCATTCATATGGAAAGCAGCTCCGGGTTCAAACCAATTCTGATAACGCCTTTCATATTATGCTGTATTTGCAACTCAAATGATCAAACAAATCTGTTGGGTAACTCTTATATTTTGCTAATGACTTTGCAATGACTCGGTAAGGGCTTTCCCTGAACCTAGTGAGTAACCGAGTGCAAATCATGAGAATTTATGCAACTTCTAAGTTTAATACTAGAGTGAAAGGATTCTGATGCATTTCTAACAAGTTTCGAAATGAAGGAACAAATGAAACAGCTATCAACTCTTTGTAAAGATTAATGGCATTGATCAAATCATCATTATGATTTGTTATCCTAATGTTTGTAATTTACACATTTGATGAGTATGAACGCTAAGAGCTTACGTAGTCGGATGCTTAAACTTTTGCATTGCCAAACATATTTGGACACTTTACCCTATTTTATGTAACTTAAATTCATAAAATTTTGATAAGTTTTTTAACAACATAAAAGATTCATAGAATGGTGATGGTGTTTTTAAACAACGTTATTTATGAGCCACTGTGTCGCAAATTGTTTCGACTACATAAAATGTGATTGTCATTTTATCTGATGAATACACTGTTAAAAATTCTGGAATCTTTTAAGGAAAATATTACTGCAAAATGAAGTGTTTATAGCAAAGAAAAAATTACAGTAAATTACTGTAATTTTTTAAGTACTGAAAAAGAAAAAAAAAGATTGCAGCGCCAACTGATGCACCACGTGCCTTACAGTTCGAAGCAGATGACACTCAATGAGACCCAGCTGATATGGTGGTCAGCTACGCCGCCTCTCGATACGAAGATCCCGAGATCGAACCTGGTGCTCGCATGTTGCTTTTTTTAACTCTCGTTTATTTTAACGTAAAATTATTTAAGTAGTAGTAAAATATTATTTTACGGCAAAAGTTTCTAGCAACATGGGGCCAGTCACTTTAAGGGGCATTCCACGGTATTTTTTAAATTTATGTAGAGTTTGTAACGTGACCTTTTTTGCCATAACTTTTTAATTTACTGTTTGATCAGCATATTATTTTATTTTGATCTTTTCCTACCAACACACTAGCTCAAATTAAATTAATTTGCAAATCAAAAGGTGAATTAAAAAATTATAGCCAAAAAGGTCACGTTACGGACTCTACATAAATGTCAAAAATACCGTGGAATGCCCGCTTAACCGTAAAATTTCAGAATATTTTTTTTAACAATGTATGCGCAAAATTGTACAAGTCATAATGTATGTTACATTTAGGGTTTAAAAACAGCTGTTTATAGATTATGAGAAGCATTTTTTTTCATTATAAGTTTCATTAAATTATTTCACGCTTGAAATTTCAAATATATACATATGCACGCCGTATATTATGGTAAATTGATATTCTAAAGAAGCACGAGGTTTTTGCTGAGGTATGACATATTATATCAAAGTATCATTCCGAAAAGGAACATTAATAGTTAAAAGATTTATTTGAAAGTGGCAACAATCCTTCGGTACTTTTTTCCAAGAATACCTTCTTCATCTTTCTCAATTTCATTAAGGTACCAACATGATGATACTCTACATACCAAGATAAAAACATGTGTATTTATTATCAATGAATGTTTTTCTTTCACATTGACTCAGAAAAAAAAGGAAGGAAAAAAATTTATTATTTCCTTTTAGTAAGATTCAAGTCAGTGTCACCTTGCTTTTGGCATTAGGTGGACTGCGTACCCAAAAAGTTTCTAATAACATGATGTGATGTCAGGGCACGTCACATTAAAAGTGCACTTAACTGCACCAAAATATATGAGTTTTAGTAATATTTCCTTCTTATTTTCTGATAATATTGCACAGGGCTGCGCAAAAACAATATGCAGTTAAGAATAACAAATGGACAATTTTGATCCATTCATAACATTTGCATTTACTTAACAGTTCCTCAAAGCACATTTCTTGGAGGTTGGAAAATAATTTTCATTTTTTGAGTATGATGTCTTAAAATTTTTCAGAACCACTCTTTAAATTCACTGCAGCATCCCGTTTTAGAGAATGTCCAATGTTTTTCTTTTGCGCGTACAGAACGAGGTACGCCATGATGGCGACTCGTGTGGAACACTAAATTGTTGAGTCCATCGTCTTACTGAACAGTGCTGAACAGCTTTAGACTCACGTCATTTCGTCATTTCAGTTCGTGAAAAAACATTGTTTGGATATATGGCCAATTTACGACGTAAATCCGTTCTAAAAACACTTAATCTCTAGTTCTTCAGCGCGTCATGGCTCACATATTGGGGCGTGAATATTACCAAACGTATTCATCTTCAAGATTGAATCAACATCCCTACCACAAAATCGTATTAAACTCACCTCAAAATTAAAAATAACCATCATTTGAAACATACTTTTTTTTTGCCTGATCTTGTACATTAAGCAAGAAACAATTTGATTTTATAATTCTTTTACAGATTTATTATGATTTATGTCGTCTTTTTTCCGGAATTATTATCTTCATATTAATTGCAAAAAAATGAACAAAAGACAGTAATTCTTTATTTTAAAGATTGAAATAACAGAGAACAAGTATTGCAAGAGTAAAGTAGCATTTTCAAGGAACAAAAAAAAAAGTTAGTGAATGAAAATGACATAAATAAATAAATAAGTTTTGAAATTTTCATGAGTTATTTTCTGGCTTTGAACAAGAGCATTTGATTGCTTTCCCGAAGACTGTTGTCTACTGATTGAAATTTTAAAAGACACAGACAGTAGTAGATAAAAGCAAAACTAAAATTAATAATTTATCAAGCAGAAAGAATTTTCATTGCCTCGTTCTAGTTTGAAAACTTCATTAAACTATTTCAAGTTTCAAACATTTGTTTCGTATGTTACTTTTGCAGGGATGAAGGAAAATACTTAACTTTACGTGTTTGAAAAAAACGTGTTAATTTATGGTAAAAGTTAACCATTTTCGAAATTTAACCGTTTAAATGTTTGATACTGGAGAAAACAAATGAACAGTTCAATTTTTAGAAAGAAGAAAATAATATCAATGTAGGAAAAAAAAAAGTTTTTCCTTATTTTAAAACCTTTTTTTTTCTTCTAAAAGATCGATGTAAAAATACTTTTCATGAAGCTGTCTATTTTTTCTAATATGTTTCTCGCCCATGCCGTTTCTGTCATGTATGTAAAACTGTTAGTATAAACATTAGTAGTGCAAAGAACAATTTTGCATGTTTTAAAATGTTTCAGCTTCATAATGTTTTGAATATGTTTTATTTTTGATGTAGATAAAAACATTTTTTACGTTATGTTTAAAAGCACAAAACGTTTTATTGACAACAAAATTTTTACGATTACTAGTTTCAGATTTTCAGGTCATTGAAAGAAAAAATATGTTCAAGATGTTTTACAAAGATATACAATCAAATTAGTTAATTTTCCATTAAATAAATAGCTACAGCAATGTTAATACGTTTTTGAACGTATGTCTTTCGATAGAAATAGAGTAAAGTGCTAATATATGGTAAAACACACCAGAATTGAAAAAAAAAAAAAAAAAAAAAAACATTGAAGATATCTTACCTGAAGGTATTTCCTTAAAGGAAATAATTAATGTATTCCCTATACAGAAGCAACTGAAATATTACACAAAGTATTAAGAGAAAATGTAGCCATACTAAGCAGGGAACGTTGAGAACATATAATACATGCAGCTCAGAAAAAGCAGACTGCAAGTGCAAAAAAAAAAAAAAAAAAAAACAGGTAGCTGGAGGGATTTTACTGCTAGTTATCAGCTAATCAAAGTTATGAGAAATTATTCATATATATACGCTTGATTTGCAAATTTCATTTAGCTGCAAACTTGTATTATAGTTCAAGGCCATTTTTTCCGAATCATGCAAAAAACTGATAAATAAAAAGAAGCTTTTTGTACATTTATTTTAAATTCAATATAAAATGGAGTAAGTTGACTTACTTTTATCAGATGTTATTTGGTTGATCACTATACAATCGGGTTTTACGCATTCAATATTTCTTAAAAAACTCAAATATAAAGCACGAAACATTCTTCAATATACTTAACAATATTCTTTTAATCAATTCAGTTTCTACTGTAAATACGTATAGGTGAATTAAAAAGGTTAAAACAAAAGATATTGTCACGAAGGTTGTGAGGTAATTCAAAATGTCTTTGGGAAAGCTTCCCAGAGGGGGACAAATAGGGAGTTATAAATCTACGACGGTCACTAAAAAAAAAAGCAGACTTACTATAATAAGAAATTATTTCAACTAACTTCAGTTGATTTACTAAAAATACACGAAATGAACAGTTTTTTAATTTTAGTGGGAATTGTGTATACGGACCAACCAAAAATTATGCAGGAAAGCATTTTTTTTCACAAAAGTTCTTTCGTTTGGTACATAACCATATTCTTTTATACGAACTCCCAAAATTATGTATCATTATCGATTCGTGCGTTGACATGTGATCCGTTTGGAGGTTGTATTTTTTCGGTGTTCGATTTCAAATTTTGGTTCAGCATTTGCAACCAGTCATCCGTTTAAGTATCTTAAGCATAGACAAACTGCCATATCAATGCACTTGATTAAGAGTGAATTACCGTTCAAGTAATAACACTACAGCTGGATTTCAGTTTTCTTTTTGTAAATAGATACAAATATTTGTGATTAAATACCAAAAATTGGTGTAAAAAACCAACAACCTAAGAAGAAGTTTTCGCTCTAAACTTCACAGATATCATGTAACAAAGAGGTGATTAAAAAAAAACTATTCTTAGTCAATGTTCCGCTTAGTTCGAAGGAAATATTCAGATACAATTTGTAATCTTCGATTTCTGGTGCAAATGGGTAGACGCATTTAAACGATTGTTAATGACTTAAAAATGATCTAGTGTGATCTTCATATTTAACCTGTGAATAAATGGATAAATTTGGCAAGTTTATGCAGCTTGTATATGCAACTCAAAAATAGTAAAGGAATAGGTTAGGAATATGAATCACTTTCCGTTACTTTAAAATTTGCAGTTACAACTGAACGCAGAGTATGAGGAACATCACGAGGGTTGGTGTTAAGGAGACTACATGTCTTAGTAAGGGAAAGTGGGCAGCCGGAGTACAATGTCTGAAAATTATGTTATTTCTAATTTAAAAGAACGAAGCGCCAAGTTTTTAATATGCATTCATAAGTTTACATCGGCTGGTAAAGACCAAAAACGTCTCAAATGTACCAGCAGTAATACTAATGTCAGTGTAATACAAATCAATACAATAGGGTATGGTGGGGTAAAGTGGTCATAAATCGTAGGTTTTCAACTTATGTGAATAATAGATACAATAAATTCTTTAAACATTTAAACTTTTTTTGCTTTTATTTTACATTGCATTATTAAAGAACACAGTACACTGAGTTTTAGGAAAATAAATATTGATTTAAGTAGTTTTATAACACTTTCGTTTCCCTTTGTATTTATGACCACTTTACCCCATGGGGTGGGGGAAAGTGGTCATAGCATGGGGTAAAGTGGTCATAGTTAAAAATAGATGCAAAACCATTATAAACAACCCTAATATTTGTATATTTCTGTTATTTTTATAATTACAAGTATATGCATAAGCATATGTCTGTATACACGAGTATATGCGTGTCGTGTACACATTAATAAACACGTTCATATATGAGTAGATACATGTATGCATCAGATACATGCATGCACCGTCCTACTCAAGTATATACTGTGTATTACACTAGTATATAAGCATGTATACGTGATTACCTACAGGAGTGAATACGTGTCTACACGAGTATATACGTGTCACGTGTACGTACGAGTATATACGCGTGTAAATGAACATCATATGCGTGTATGCACTTGTATCTCGAGTACATACCTGCATACCTGAGTTTATACTTGTACAGTAGATGCATAAACGCTTATATAAGTGTACATACACATATATACGAGTATACACGAGTTAATTCGTGGATACATCCAGTGCGTGTTTGTACGTGTCTACTCACACACACACACACACACACACACACACATATATATATATATATATATATATATATATATATATATATATATATATATATATATATATATATATTATATATATATATATATATTGTGAAGCATGAGTATATACGTATGTATATGTGCAAACACGATTATATACCTGTATAGACGTATATTTACGTGCATACATCAGTACATGTATGTATAAATGAGTTTTTAAGCTTATATACATGTATGCCTACAGATCCAAGCTCTTGGGTAAAAATCTGAGGAGTGTGAGGGGGAGAATAAGAAGCAAAGAATTATAAGGAACTTACGTTAGCTGACGCGCTACATGCACACAAAAGCCAGAAACTGATGAATGCAAACAAATCGCAATTTTGTTACACAAAGATGATTTTACCCAACATTTTAGTTTATTAAGAAATATTTAGAGCAGTTGTTAAAAGTTACGGCCTGTAGTCGCAACAAAGGCGCAGTGACAGATGGAACTTTTTCAACAGTCTCGTTATTGCAACAGAGAGTGCTTTGTGATTGCGACCGCACATGTATTATAGCTGCAGGCTCTAAATTTCATCAATCGCATTAAAACTTTCTTGAGACCTAAAATGTTGTGTAAAAATTTTCTGTGTGTAATATAAATTTGTGATCTATTTTGCATCCATCAGTTTCTGGCTTTGCATGCATGTAGCGCGTCAGCATTGTGTTTGTGACCATATGTTCCTTATGATTCTTGCTTCTTATCCTCTCCTCTAACACATTTTAATAATTTGTTCAAAAGTTTAACTCACCCTGTTTACTTGTATATCATATGCTTGTATGTAAGTGTCTACTCGAGTACGTGAGTACGTACGCGTATATTCGTGTCTACCTGAGTATATAAGTATTTAAGTATTTATATATATATATATATATATATATATATATATATATATATATATATACGAGTATAAGTGAGTATATACGTGTATAGTCGAATGCATATCTGTATAGATTAAAAAATACTGGCAGATACCCATATACGTATTTATTGGTGCGTTTACGTGAATACGTCCATATATGGGCACGAGTATATGCGTATGCATATGCATATACTCGTATATTTAACCCCGTTTACTGTAAAAACAATACATATTAAGTGAAATTAATATTTATTGTATATCTGCCTTATACTTAACGATTAAGTGACATTAGAATAACAATATTTGTTAAGCCTAATATTATGACCACTTTACCCCATCTTACTTAAATTGTCGTAAAAAATTATCTAAAAGAGATTCAGCTAACTGCTAATGAGAACGAGTTCTTGAGACATGTAGGAAGCTTCCTATGCAGTCAATCTGTTCATAATTCTAACAAACAAAATTTCCCAAAGAAGTTAAAAGAGGTGTTTAGATTTTAAAACTTATCATATTCACACAAAATATTTTTTTTTACCAAATAAAATTTTGCCAGTTGTAAAATTTTGAATTCAAAATGTAGTTTCTAACTGCCCTACTCTATAACAAAATTTTCACATTCATTCGAACATTTATTTCCAAGCTATAGCCATTCATTTGACGAATGACCACTTTACCACCATTGACCACTTTCCCCCACCAGACCCTACTGCATTCGAAAGTGCCTTTTACAAAACTGCACTGGGTATAAAATGCACTTTTCGGTTTCCTTAAGTGAATAAAACGTACGGATAAGTAGGTAGTTTAGTTTATTATATTTAACCGTCAATTTTTATTTTTATTTTTCAGGGTTTAATATAGTATAAATAGTTTTTGTCCTCGTTATATTTAGCAAAAGATTATAAAAAAATATGATTAAAAATAATTGCATGTTATGACAATTAAAAAAACACCAACTACTGAATTAAATTCATCACTTACTATTGCTGTCTAAATTTAAAATTAAAAACCAAATGCAGTAGTATTTTTAATCAATACTAAGTATGTTTACAGTTAGTGTTTTATCATCAGGACGTCAGTAAATTAAAGATAGTAGAAGGCATTGAACCAGCTTTTGATCAACGTATATTGCAAAGGAAACATCTATAATACATTCAGTCAAATTCGGCTTTTCACTTTAACTTGAAAGATCAAAAAATTCCCAAGTGAAAAGAGAATCGAATAAAAATACCATTCAAGAGGGTATACATATGCATGCGAAATCATGTAAAAGCATCGAGTTCCTCGCTCAATTTCCCTTGGTTGCCTTTAGTTTTAAGGGAAATAACATTACAGAATCCAAGATCTAAGAAATACTTCGAACACTTGGCATTATTGGTTACCGAGAAAAATTCTCCATGGCATTAAGTTTACCTACGTTTAATGCATCAAAAGGATGAATAATTGGATGAATAGAATATGGGTTCGTAAGAATTCTGAATTTAATAGTACAATTGAGCGGCAGAAGCTAGATTTTTTATTACTATTTATGTTATACGTCTAGATTATTTCTAATATTGTTCATAGCAGTAATATTCTCTAACAACCTTAAGAATTATGTAATCTATACTAATATTATAAAAAGAGAGGGCGTTTTTTTGTGAGTTTATATGTTCGAGGCAATCTCCGGAACCACTGCACCTATTTGAAAATATCCTTACTTATATGAAAGGTGCTTTCTTACTGAGTAACATAGGCTATAATTCGAAAAAAAATGCGATAAACAGTTTTTTTTGAATTCCAATTTAGGCCCAAATTTCACATAAATTGCCTATTATTGGATAATAAAGGGTGACAAATTACATGCACATATGCACATATTAATATTATGTATCGTTGAAAAAGGTAAAATTTTCCACGTTCTGAACAATTTGTTTCAATGATCTAACGTAATTACGGCGGGAGTAGTTTGTGTTTTTAGCTCGAACGTTTTTAGGCTTAGTTGAAATTTAGGCACTACTTTTTTCTTTAAATCTACCAATAAAAAGTGAAGGAATCGTCCCACAGTTTTCTTTTTGACACCATTAGAAAAAGTGGCATTTTTTACTCCAGATCTCTCTCGACCTCCGGTCGAGAAAATTAGCCTCTACCTTCAAAGAAAAAAAAGTTACAAGCGTTTTTAAATCAATTCGAAATATGTCATTTTGATTCCAGTTGTCAACCATTTTTATTTTCGGGTTTCCACGGTTACGCTTTTTAAATACAATGTTTATTTCCTTATTTTGCATTTAATTTCTCAAACTTATTTTATTTCATGTTTCCATGGTTACGCTTTTAAAATCCATCTTTCGCATTTTAACTTCCTAAAAGTATTTTAATATCTGTCGTCATTGTTTGGAAAGGTAATTTTGCATGTTTTTTTTTTTTTAAATTTATTTATTTAAGTCTGAATGTTGATTGATATACTCGTACTTGACACAATTTGCATTCTCAGGGTAGACCAGGTACAGGCGGGCAAACGCAGCTCTTAATATATAAAGATTTGAAAGCTACTGTTAATGTGATTTTATACTTTTTTGTTTGGTTTGCGAAACATTTATTATTGCCAAAGAGAAAATATCCGCTGCACTCGCAAAAGGCTGGGTTCCGGTAATGTGGTCGCTTGGCGCGTCAGGCGCTGAGCAGTTCAGTCTAGGATTATTGTTTTAAGGCAAACGTTAATGTAAGGCATTGTTTTGGCGATTTGTTTTGAAAGAAAAGGAACTTTTGATTTGTTTTATCCGAGTGAAATGTACGGCATTTTCTTTTTTGTTTTTGCGATAAACAATAGAGTTGCGGAATTATTTTTACATATAAAAGACATTATTTGATTTTTTTTTCTTTTTTTTTAATTTGCGAAACATTTTAAATTGCAGTAAAACCGCTTCACTTGCTAAATAGAGTTTTAAAGCAACTGTAAATCTAATATATATATATATATATATATATATATATATATATATATAAACGTGAAGCGCTCTGATAAGGAGTTTAAGTAATTTTAAGTTAAATGTAAGTTTTTTTCGCATAAAAACGTAGTGCAGTAAAAAAGTTAACCACTCTTGTATGGTACAGACTTAGTGAAGTTAATATCTGTGGTTGCTTGCCGAAAATTGATTCGTCAAATTTGATATGGTAAAACGTAACATGCCAATTTATTAACTTTCGGTGAATAATTACATGAATGTTTTAATTAATCATGTTTGACACCTCATATCTTTTCGGTTTAACTTTATTCTTAGATATTTCAAACTCTGGCTTAGGAAAATACCATTCTAAACGTATATCATGATCGGTATAGAAAATGGGCAGTTTGGACTAGGCAAATAATCACAAATATATATCAACCTTAATAAGTTGAACACAATAATTTAAGTTGACCACTATTGTCATACACAGAATTAGTCCTGGATCTTATATATCAACGTCCATAAGATTACCACTAGTCTTAGTTGACCACTGTTGGTCAGGCATAGAATTAGTCCTGGGTCTTACGTATCAACCTCCATAAGTTGACCACTAGTCTAAGTTGACCACTGGAGACATTCACTGCATGTGGTCAATTTAAACACATTTCACTGTGTTTGAATTAATATTCAAATATTCGTTAAAAATCGTTAACAGAGTTGCCGTTTTTTTCGCTTACAGCTTAGGAAACTCTTGGAGTAAAACAGGACATAAGGCCTCTGAATTTAAACTATATGAGATAGTAAAAAGAAACGTGTGGTAAATGGAAGTAAACTTGGGCTTCCATGCTTGTGGTAATTTTAAAAGCTTAACTGTAGGTGTATGAAGGCTAGGTTACGTAGAGAAGACATACTGAGAGTTCAGCGTGTTCTAAACAAATGTTTAGGCCAGCGTTTCTCAACCTTTTTTGACGTCGCGCACCAGCGAACCGGCGAATGATTTGCAAATCACTCACGGTACTGTTCCCCCTCCTCCAATATTATTTTTTTCTTTTTAATTCATTTTTTTTGCCAAAAAATAAATAAATATGAATAAAAATAAAAACCATGTATTTGCTGACCGTTAATTTTTTTTTTTTCCAGATCGGTGAGGTTTTTTCCCTTTTTCTTTTTTTTTCGGCCCCAGAAAATTCTTCTGCCTCGGGACCGTTAAACACTTGTGAAAACATCTTGCGAGTGGCTAAGTGTTTTATGTTTCCTTCTTTAAATTGATAATAATGTTAAATGAATTAGTAAATATACATATACATATATATATATATATATATATATATATATATATATATATATATATATATATATATATACAGTCGAATCCCGACTTACGCGAGGGATGCGTTCCAAGACTCCTTGCGTAAGTCGATATTTTGCGTTGTGGAAAAATATATGTATAATAGTTTTTTTAAAAGTATACCAAACTCTCTTAGACACTTATAAACACCCTTCAAACTGCTTTAAAAAAATCCTTAACTATACACTACAGTTTCTTAAATAAAGAACTGAACTTTAACCGTATTAAAAAAAAATATTCAACATGAAATATTTTAAGATGCGCAAAATGGGATGGATAGACATAAAATATAACAACACGATACGCAAAGTATGTACTTATAATAAAATTCTGCAGTATAATAGTACTGTACAGTAGATACAGTAATAACATTTATGAGTTAAAAAATGAAGTTAATGATGATTTATGCTCCATGCTCAGGTCGTTATTCTTATCCAATGCATTTTTAAATACGGTTGCTTCGCTTTTTCTTTTATGACATTTCAATTTGGGGCAACACTCCCTCTTTCTTATCTCTTTAATTCACAATACAAGAGCAGCTTCTGTTTTCATAATATTTACTTTGCTAGACTGCTCTGCAAGCTTCAATATTGAAACTTAGTTCTGAACTGTTGCGGATATCTTTTAATTTTTCTTGTAATTGTACGCATGGAAGATTCACTCATATTAATGTCGTGCTACCGTCGACGTTTTGTAAAGATGCTGAGTGGTTTTTTGATGCACTAACAACGTGATGCGTAGATTAGTTTGGTGTGAGATTTTTCGCTGTCAGGGATGCTCAAAGGAATGCAATAACATTTATGAAATAATTATTTTGTAGCCAATAACGATGCAAATACTTCCTTCCAAAAAAATTCGTGTTTTGGAGATTAACTTAGCGTTAGCTCTAAAATTCGTTACTCAGGAAAAATTCGCGTTGTAGCCATTTCGCGTAAGTTGAATCGCGTTGTAGCGGGAGTCGACTGTATATATATATATATATATATATATATATATATATATATATATATATATATATATATATATATATATATATATATATATATATATATATATATATATATATATATATATATATATATATATATATATATATATATATATAACTTTACTAAATACTAACTTTACTTAAATTATATTTTTTTAAACCAACGAAAATTAATTCAACTGACCACACATGCATTGAACAGGGAAAAAAGGCAACATGAAGAATAATTTTATCCTATATTCATAACAAGAGGTAAGTGTCTAATTCTAATTTGGTTCTTTGGTCCTATAATGTTACTCAGTAATTATTAATGCAATCTTCCATTTAAAATTATTTATATGGTTTTAGGGGGGAAAACGTGCGCTAAAAACTATCGACAAACTTCAAGTTAGAGAAGAAGATAGTATGTATCAATAGAGTTGCATCAATAGTAAGAAGAGCTAGAGTCATCTAAAGACAACATAATGCAATTGAAAGTGTGACAAGATGTTTAAACTTTGTTCATTTTTTCTAAAAACACATTTTAATCAACCAATTTTTTTATGAATCTAACTGAAGTTAAATATATATTACATTAATGAGGATGTGAAGTTATATGAAAATCAACATGAGTTGTATTTCTTATTTGCACTGTACTGGAAACGAAATATGTTAGCTATTTTAATTGAAACTTTTTAATTGTATTAAATATGTTGATAAGGTTTTTGTTATTTTTCAGCTCTTATGAGAATTACAATTGCAAAAGGGTCATTCCATGTCAAGTGATCCAAAATTTGGGAAATTTTTTCACTCACCCTTTTGTATTTCTTTGAAATTTGGCTCATCGATTGTACCCTTTGAGGTAATCAAAAGTCCAAATTTTTAGATTTTTATCTCTATTATTTTTTTATTTATGACACTTTGATTTTTCGAAAAATCCGCTTTTTTTCATGGATGCTTGAACATAAAATGGACGATAACTCAGCATCAAATATAGATAGAAAGATTTGGTAAAAAGCATTTTAACGTACATTAGTTGCTGTTTAATGGGATATGCAACATGACTAATTTCAAAAAAAATTTAATTTTTAAAAAATGAAATTTAAATTTTAAATTTAAATTTCTCAAAAAAGGTACAATGAATTTTTTTTTAAAATTCTCAAAAATTTGTGTGTATTTTATCTTTATTTGTGCAAAGTTTCAAGTTGGGATCTCAATGGGATCATATTTTTATGAATTTTTAAATAAAATTTGACTTATGAAATAATGACATTTTTCAGATTCTAACTAGTTAAATATGGGGTTCTCTCACTGAGGATGGTCTAGTAAGTAGTAATTGATCATAACTATGCTTGAAATGAGCTGACGTGAATTTGTAAATTGGCAAGCACCCCCCCTCCCCCCCCGCACCACCACTTTTATTTATTTTTTTTTATTTCAAAACTAATTTCAAAATGTAAAAAATAAATAAATGAATAAAAAACCAAAATGAATAGTAAACTTATTAAAAATTGGTAAATATTCTTCTTTAAAGTAAGAAAAAGGCCCCTTCCCCCGGGCCACCACTTTTATTATTTTTT
The DNA here is from genome assembly GCF_026930045.1 of Uloborus diversus. NCBI lineage: Eukaryota > Metazoa > Arthropoda > Arachnida > Araneae > Uloboridae > Uloborus > Uloborus diversus. Next base: position 73,355,408 of record NC_072732.1, on the reverse strand, counting down.
TCCAAAACTATTTTTAAAATGTAAAAAATAAATAAATAAATAGAATAAAACAAAATGAATAGAAAACATATTAAAAGTTGGTAAATGTTCTTCTTTAAAGCAAGACAAAATACATTACCCCCCCCCCCCTCACATTCACTCACACATACGATTAACACTATACTAGTATCACGCTTCACCTGATGCTTTTTTTTTTCAGACTAAGTGTTTCTTTTTCAATCCGAACTTCACAAAGTGTACTTGATTATTTCACTATCTGATAAGGAAAGTTATGATTCATTTCGTCCCTTACCTCTGCACCAACTTTCAAATTTGGATGGAGGAAAGAAATAGTTTTCCCGAAGATCACAGCAAAATAGGAGTGTTTCCCCCCGTGTTGTTTCATTCTTTTTACACCAAACTAAAAATAAATCTAAGTATCAGGTCATATGTCTGTCCACATAAAACTAACTGTCTTTCAACAACATTTGGAGTGCAGCTGTTTTTTCTTTTCTTTAATGCTAGTTTTCTTTTAATTTCACTTGTAAACGAGAGCAATGCAGCGAGATCTATTTATACATATATTAAAAGCAGTTATATATCAAACAAATTTTGCTAATTTGAGCATAACCTTTTGGTTGTTATGTTTCATTCCAGATTGCCCCCCCCCTCCCCCTACCGTCTCACTTTCCGAAAGAAAAAAAAAAAACTGCAAATGAGTTCAGTTTTTCTGACTTTTATTTTTTATGACCCCCCCACCCATTTATAAGCTTTAGTCACTACTGATGTTTAGCAGCGTGCGTCCCAGTTCATTATGGTTATAACTCTTACGTGCCGGCTTTTTTTTAAATACAGTTTTGAAAAAAAAAAAAAAAAGATAAAAAGTGATTGTGTGGCGGAGGGGGGGGGGGTACTAATCTACAAAGTCATGTCAGTTCATTTCAAGCATAGTCATGATCAATTACTACTTACTAGACCATCCCCAGTAAAAGAACCCCATATTTAACTAGTTAGAATCTGAAAAATGTCATTATTTCATAAGTCAAATTTTATTTAAAAAATCATAAAAATATGATCCCATTGAGATCCCAACTTGAAACTTTGCACAAATAAAGATCAAATACACACAAATTTTTGAGAATTTTTTAAAAAAAATTCATTATACCTTTTCTGAGAAATATAAATTTAAAATTTAAATTTCATTTCTTTAAAATTAAAATTTTTTTGAAATTAGTCATGTTGCATATCCCATTAAACAGCAACTAATGTACTTTAAAATGCTTTTTACCAAATCTTTCTATCTATATTTGGTGCTGAGTTATCGTCCATTTTATGTTCAAGCATCCATGAAAAAAAAGCGGGTTTTTCGAAAAATCAAAATGTCATAAATAAAAAAATAATAGAGATAAAAATCTAAAAATTTGGACTTTTGATTACCTCAAAGGGTACAATCGATGAGCCAAATTTCAAAGTAATACAAAAAGGTGAGGGAAAAAACTTTGGATCACTTGACATGGAATGACCCAAAAAGCAACATATCAAAATGTGTAACAAAGTTTTTTTTTTCTTTTGCTTTTGTTCTTATTTTGTTAAACTAAATAATTCAATAGTAACACTAGTTTCTAAAAAGTGCATTTAATCTATTTATTTTATTTTAACATAAATCTTTGCATGGTATAACAGTATTATATGCCCAATACAAATAAGCTATTTTTATTTGCATCAATTCAATATTTTAAATATTATGTTAATAAGGTAATGTGTGTTTTAATAAGGCATCCAACTAAAGCAAAACTTTAGCTTGAATATATCTACTTCTAATACGTGACTTTTCCGCAGTGTGTGATAGAAACTCCTAACTAGTGTAGTAAGGATCTACAACGTAGTTTTTGGTATATACATGTATTTCCATACGCAATAAATGCGCCGGGAAACCTCTTAACCTCTGAATCCCCCAAATCCCTTCGGTTGCATAGTTCAACCAAAGAGGCAACTGGGAGTAATACAGTCCTCAGCAATAGTATTTTAGGAAAGGTTCACGTACACGTTGTAAAGACAAGTAATGCAATAAATTTCAAAAGCTACGTTTTGAACTGTTAAAAGTGCATCATTTTCTTTTTTCTTTTTAAGAAGACATTTTTGGTTTATGTGTAGAAAAAAGTCTCCAATTTGCTGAGATTTGATGTTTGTAAGTTAGGTTAACGGACACAAACTTCATGTGTGGCGTTTAGTACTATTTTAGGCTGATCTATTTTTAAACGTTTTGCAGGACATACAAGAACATTTCATGATTTGGCAGTTTACTTTGATAAAGACCATTATTTTCTTTCGAATAACCTTTGGTTTTGTAATTAAATTATCAGCAATGCATAATTATTTTTTAACAAAAAAAATGTATTAAGCTCATTTTGAATTCTTTGGTACCTTTTTTAAACACTCTCTTACATCAAAAATGTGAGTTGGATAAGCAATTTATTCTAAATATTTATCCTTATATTATAATTTATTCTTATCCGTGCACTTTTACAGCGGGTTTTAGTTGCAGCATGGGCTGCAATGATTTGGAAATAAAACCGGGTTTTAGAAAAGACTTGAGGGTTGATTAAGAGCGATTAGCTCAAAACCGCTTTGTAACGTGACAAATTGGAAAGGCAAATAACGAAAAAAAAAACCTGATTAAAGTACTAGAAAGGCGGAAGTGGTCATTTTCACCGCAAACAGTTTTTAAATGTTCATATTTACCGCGTTTGATTTTCAAACTCTTTTTCCTTCATTGACTTTTCCTAACTATTTATTAAGATCTTGCAAACGTTAATTTTATTTATTTCGGTTTATTATTATAGTTGCTATATAAATATTTATACCGAGAATGACTGATTGCGGTCATTTTGACCGCTCAACGAACTAGTATTAACATCCAGTTTTGTCTGCTTTTCTGTTATCAGAAATGTACAGGATGGTTTTTTTTTTTTTTTTTTTTTGGTTTTCAGAATGAGTAACATTATTTTGCATTTGGTGGATTTGAGTAGTTCCTGCTGGTCAGGTGCAGTTCTTTGAGTTGGTCACATGCCTTTTTCTTACTGTTATCAGTACAGAGGGCACGGTATAGAGATATTAATTTTAAAAGCATGTTACTAGACAAGTGAAATTCAATTCTTTTGGTCCTGTTAAGAGGTAGATTTAAAACAGGTGGATTCAAAAAACTTCGCTAGAACTATTATATGCACCAGAATATGTGTGTTTTACTCGAAACATAGTCGTTTCTTTCCTACAATGATCTGATCTATAATTCTATTCTTGATTTACAACTGTTACAGAGTCTCTCGAAACCTTATTCCGACTCGGATGAACAGTTTGACTTATATGAAAAAGAGTAACGACGAAAATAATCTTTTCCCCCTTTTTTAGAATAGGATCTTCCATATGTCTTGAGAAGTTTTATCTCATTTCTTCAAAAATCGAATTTTCCGATTATTTGTTTGTTTTGCGATTGTAAAAGAACTTGAATCTAGATTTTGTTTTTGGCGTAAATAAAAGCCAATTAAATGTACTAAAACAGTGTATCCAGGTTTTTTTCGATTAACGTGGGAATTCGAGTCCATATTTGGCGTGGAATGTCATCGAAGCATTTTTTTTTCCTTTTTTTGCCATAAATTGCCAGTTTTTGAAGTACGATATCTCCTAAAATATTCGTCGTACAGAACCCCACTTGAGCTTAAATTGTTCAAATTTAATGGGCTTTAAAACTGGTACCCACATTTCGAATCAAAAGTTGGATAGTTTAGGATTTATAAAGGAAAAATTTAAAAAATTCCGAAAATTTCGCAGTTTTTCGCGAATTACGCAGCGAGCACAGGGTTTTGAAAATTGCAAACTTAGATTTACATTACCCTAACTGACCGAAACAACATATTAAAAATCAGAACTACATCGTGTTTTGCGATTTTAGCCCCCCTTTTTTGTATAATATGACTGGACTATGGTGTTAAGTTCATGAATTGAGCTCGTTTAGATAATTAACTCCCCATGAGTAAGTATTAAAAATAACTGAAATCTTTACGCTGAAAGATAAAATTCACAATCCAATCATCATTTCGAATGTAATGTGTAATGATGATTGTGAATGCGAATTATTTATAATCTGTAATAAATGTTATAGTTTCATGAATTGCTTAGTTTTAATGCGTTTAAATGTAAAAGAAAAATGGGTTACATTTTGCATTCACTATCGGCGTCGCCCGGCACATTTTACCTAGGAAAAAAAAGTTAGGTGAAGTAACGCATGTTCAACAATCACCCATGAACAAAAAAAAAAAAAAAATGTATAGTTTGACGGCAGAAAGCTTAAAAATAACCAAAAAGGAAACATTTTAAATCCCCACATTACAGGAAAAGCTTCAAAACAAAAGCCAGAATTTTATTTGTTCATATTCGAGAGAAAAATGCCAAGATATATTTTTTTTCCTCAATCTTCATACTAAATTTTTTATAAAAGCATTATTCAAAAATGGTCGTGATCAAATGAGTTTCTAATTGAAGGCTTACCTATATTTTAGCATGAAATTAGTTTAAATCTATTATAATCCACGTGCTAATTACCTTAGAACACTGGAACAAATTTTATCTGATGTAGAAAAATCAAAGATTTCTATGGATATTTTATTCGAATTTGCACGGGCGTTTTTTACCCTCATATTACAGAAAAACGACAACTATTTCGGGTACTAAAATTCAAATTTGAACAGTTTGGTCTCTTTTTAGCGTTTGAAAAACCCCGTACGTTCCTCCTCGTGTGCCCAAGTACCTGCTGCTAAATTTGGTCAAGATCCGACGTAAGCTGTGGATTTTTATATGGAAAATATAAACATAGCTACATACATACACACATCTACATTCTTGGTTTTATTTATTTAGTTTACCGTATTGCACATAATGCATTTGTTCATTTACATTTTAAAGCTACTTAGACCATTCTGGTTACTGCATAGCTTGCAGAAACCTATACTTTAAGAAACCTATATTTTATGAGGTAATGCTAAAATTTCTGACTTGAACTAAGTTTCCTGATCCTCTTTTGCACAAAAATGTGATTCTTATTTATAATTGTATTGATGTTTTTACAACTAAGTTGTAAGTGGAGCTTAATCTTAAAAAATTATAATGTTTTTTTATGACAAATGTGTACATACGCAAGCGTTAATTCTCTTATTTGTATCTTTCCAGTTAATAAAGATTCTAATTGTAGCGCAAGAAAGTTTCAAAGCTTTTTCCAACGTAACAAGATTTTAACTCAGTTTTAGTTCTTTTTCCATTCGCTTTTTTTATCTTTCATAAAAGGTTTACGAAAGGTGACAACAAAACTGTTACACTATTTGCAACTTCTTTTGATTCTACAGTTTTTCAGTTATGCGAGATACGGTCATATTTTCGTATGTATATTGCACATACAAGTAAAATAAAATTTCCAAGAAAATTAACTCGGTAACAATCAAAACGGAAAGTTTGTTTCTCTCTACATTTGTACGCTTACTTGTACTGAAGTGCCGTATAAATGCTCATAGTTCATTTAGAAGTGAGTAAAATAAAAACGTAGGCCGAAACTTATTTTTCTGTCTAATGAGAATGCGTTGGACGCGTATTTCTTTTGCAGACCTAAAACGATCCCCAGATATAGTATCCAGTCTTTCATGTGCTAACATTTAAGCGCGGATGTCAATGGCACAGATAAATTTGGGGTCCAGTTTCCTCCAGGAACTTGAGTCAAGCAATTTTCTACTTGTAGAACAGAATATCCCCTGTACTTCATACGAGAAAGTCAAAACAGTCGATTCTTGCTCACAGAGCAAACTTACAAATAGAAGAAGAGACAACTGTCGAGTCAAAAAAAAAAAAACGAAAAAAAAAAAAAAAAAACACCAAGATTTTAAATCTCACTGACGACCAAAAATGATCTCCACAACCACTTTGCCTTTTAAAAAAATAAATGCTTGCTTAAATTTATTATTATAAAATACATCAATCTGCCACACTCTCCTCAAGCTTGTCTATATTCTCTTTGGTTTCAAAAATACTGGTATAGGAAAGAAACCAAACATATTATAAAAAATCAGTTGAATCAAAGGAATAAACAGTTAATTAAACGAAAGAAATGTCTACATTATTTACTGCTTTAGATATGCTCTTACAAAATATGTATTTTCTTTTTACACTTAATGGGAATTAGTCTCTAATAGTATTTCACGTTTCACACAACGTATAAATAATGTAAATATTTTACAATTAAACTATCTCAAACCTTGTCAAACTTTAATAGGATTATAAAGCAAAAACTCTTCATAATTAGATTAATTACGAATACTAATTAAAGTATATTTTATGAGAACAAATATTTCTTTTGGATGTTATATTCGTAGTTTTACTTACTTCAATTACTTAGAAGGATTAAACTAATAATCAGCTGTTGAAATCGGTATTGGCGATGTTAATCTTGCAAATATATGCTTTTTGTTTAAGCGTCACTTTTCACTGTACATTTCTATGATTACGACTAATTAATATCCCTGATTATTTTTTTTTTTTTTTTCACGTTGCATTGAGTAATTTTACTTTGTGAGCTTATTTGTAACTGACTTGTGTGGCAACAAATTCTTTGATTTTAACTAGCCCACAGATTTGGGGAAAAAATCATTAAAATAAGTATGATTTCTAGTGATATGGTCAAAGCGTAAAATTGTTTTTATTAAACAACTAAACTGCTATTAACTGCAAATGCTACTTGGAAGAGAAAAATTAGTAATAAAGTAATTAAAGCAGCCTTATCAATCAGCGTTTTTTTTCTTCTGCTTCTCACTCAACTATTTCGCACGAAAAAAATATATACCTGATAGAAAAATTATTAATATTGCATGATTTGTAATTAAGGGAGTACTAGACTCTTGAGATATTTTTGCAATTTTAGAAAAGCCTTTGAAAACAAAGTGTGTAATCCGTGTCATGCATGATTACTAATAGTGTGGACATGTCAGATGTCATCTCTATTGATCAAAGATCTTAAAAATTCAGAGAGTATGCAGGAAAATAATTGTTTTAAGTAAGGTAGCTAAACCAAAAGCGGCCTGTGCTCCTAATGTTGACCACCTTCAAAAAGTAGAAATTAATTTTTTTTAATTACCATACGGTTTTACTGCATTGTAACACGCGTATATGCAGTGCAAATGTTTGAATTTGTGGAGGATACCTTGATCGGTTGTTGATGTATGCGATTCCACTTTTGAGGAAGTATATAGTTTTAACTTCCAGGGTAGAATGTATTTCAATTTAAATGTGATTACTGAATTCTTAGAAATTTAAATTAAGATACGTTTTTATTAAAATTATTTTTCCCTTAACCAAAATTAACATAAATTGAGTATCACTTAACAATTACATTTTTGGATATATGATTTATATCGGGCAAATACTGATGCTAAACGATAATTTTATGAAAAAGTTTTAGACTATCTTTACCGGCTGTGCACAGAAACAGCCCATGAAATCAACATGTCTAATTAACCATGTCGGAACACAAAAAATCTGAACTTAGGGGAGAAATCTAAAGAGTAGAAAGATCACTAGTATTTTTAGTTCCACAAATTTAAATCCATGTGGCAATAACACTTGACTTTGTAAATATGTTCAACTGCATGCTTGAAAAGTTGTAAAATATGTCCTGTAAGTACACTTTTAAGAAGAACAAGATGGTTACAAAACATTCATATACAAATGACATGCGATTTAAAAACCGGGAAACATTACAGCAAATTTATGGTTCAATTAATAAGCAATCGAAGTTGATCCCCAGTTGGTGGCGTTTTTGAAATACCCAAATACAAGATGAATATGGTAGGATTTAAGGAAGTTCTTTATATTTTAAAAATAGAAAATCGCCCGCCAAAACGTGACGGATGAAAATTGCTTCAACATTTGCACGACGCAATTGCCTGTTTGGTGATATTTTGAGTGTTGAAATTTACCAGTCTTACCAGTAAAACATTTAAGTAACAGGATCCAGTTCAGCCTCGTCAAAATAAAGCATTTCCCATCATGTCAAACGATTACCAAAAAGTATTCGTAACTCCAGAGCTCGAATACGCTACCTTGCGATGATTAATAATACTAAAGAAAAAGGTAAAACATTTCATTCCAAGTATTTTCTTGGGGGTAAGCTACAGGCTTCAGACAATTTGTGGTGTAATGTAATTTCAGAAGAATAGAAAAGAAAGCTTCCAAATTACACAATGAAAAATTACTGTCATTCACTAAGCATCAAAGCAAGTTATAAGTTACGGCATTTGTTTGTTTTACCTTTTTCATGCGCCATTAAACAGTAGCTGCAGTGCCCCCTATAGTTTATTGGAGTAGCGAATGATCAAACTATCATGCTGTGGAGTGAGTTTCATTGTTGATGACGTTAGGAGCGTTGCTTGATTATTCGCTATGATGATACATTATAAAAAGTTAGTCGTCAGAAATGTCATAACAACTGGCTACTACAAATGCTTCCTTGCCACAATTGGCAATATCCCGACATGAAATATGTTTTTGCATGAGATATATACATGAACATTCTGCTTCAGTTATTAACTTTAGCAGAGATCGACAAAAGTTGTTAAAACACAGGATTTAGTAGGCGGGGGGGGGGGGGGGGGAGTAGCTCGACTAACTATTTTTTAAAAAGCATAGAACATTTAAAAGAAAATAGTGTAACATTTCTTTTGACAAAACTAGTCGCAAAGGTATTTTATATCGTTCAAGTCTTGTCAAATTGACTCTGAACTTTGGTTTATTAATGAATGGATATTTACATTTCATTTTGGTCTCGTGAAAAAATAATGCATGTTTTTTTGAAGAGGGTGGAAGGAGGAAAAATAATTATGCACAGTATTACGAAAACTAGTGCTATTGAGAAATTAATCAATCTTCTATTTTTTTTTTATTTGAGTAAATTTTTTTCTTCTTTAAAACCATAACATGCATACTTATATATTTCGTAATCATTAATTTATTTTCAAAGTTTTAAATATTGCCTTTTTTTTCAAAAATTCAAAAAATTTAGGAAATTTTAATTTTTTAAAAATTTTAACGGCTTTTTGATTTTGTACTAATATAAAAAATAATTTTGCTAAACGGGGATCACAAACATTATCTCTGAAAATCTGAGCATTCATTTGCTTTTGTGTTAATTGGAAAATTTTCTGTGATTAATTATGTAAACAATCGTTTTAAAAAATGGTTCTTAAAGGTACAATATGCTCTAAACATTTGAGTAATTTATAAAATGCTTATCCAATCCACAGTTCTGTTAAATTTATCATCGTAATTGGAAAAAAAATATTACTTTAAAGCTGTGTCTTTATTAGAAAAATATCCGTAGGAATTCTAATAATTCTAATAACATGAAATCACAAAAAAAAAAAAACAGATCACATGACCTAAAACTACTCATAACTTTTTAAACATTTGAACTAAAGCAATCGAACCTTTTCCTTGCGTTTAAATTAGTTTTTAGTTTGAAATAAAAAAAAATTGAATTCAAAAAAGTTTTTTTTTGCTCGTTTGATCATTTTTGAGGTACTGTAACCTCTTAAAAGCATTAAACAAATATCCGTAGAAAAGCTCCCTATGACAGATACTTTCCGTGACATCACTTGCAATTAATAACAAAAGATTTGATGGTTTTCAAGTTGTAAAATACATTAATTTAAATCTTAATTCTCTCACCATCTTTTTCAAAAAAAAAAAAAATTCTTTACAAAGAAGGCGAAGGTAGAATCTTTTCCGCAGAAATTGGATTATGACTCTAAAATATTTCAACACAGGCTTTTCTGCATGTGCAGTAAATAGGTAACGCTGTCGTTAATGATATGAAATATGTGACAGGTTGTTATCGTAAACATGGTTATTGCCGAAAACGAAAATAAATGATTTGGGTAATGGGGTTTGCGGTTTATTTTTTGGAATCATCCATCGTAAAATATTTCCTGCTTTTGCATTCAATTGCTCTTTAATGTGTGATCATAAGAGGAAAAAAGCGTTTACGAAAGGTATTTAAAGATTTCGCAAAAACAGATCAACGTATATCGTAAAGGAAATATAATTACGTCGGAGTTAAAATTTATTAAAATGTTTTAGTATAAGTGTTAGTGTATACCCAACTTTAATATCCGTATTTGCAGTTACATTTCCGTTTGGGAAAATGTATAAATTATGTTCATATGATGATGAAAAAATGTTTTAAAACCTAGCAAATTTCTTTTGGTTTAACTCCTATCTCAATTCAGAATAACAATCGTTGCTGAATAGTAAAACTTGCATATGATTAAAGTATAAATGTCTAACTGCATCGAATGTTCATTGGTAAAGGTTCTTTTATTTAATGTTAAACGTACGAATCTTTCTTAAAACACATTTTTCGGTTTGTAGTTTTTAATTTAAGTCTTCCTACTTATTTTCAATATTTCATTTTCATCCAATCGTAAGATCGAGTAAAACATAATATTAGATACAGGAGACAGAGACAGAGGGACACGTGGGGTTTAGTGAAACACAGCACTGCCTTGGATTTTTTCAAAAATAATTATCAATAAATCGGGTATCCATCACTCAGCTGGAATTAACCGAGTTGCTTCTGGGATATGAAGATGATGCTTTTTTTTCCTGTTTGCAATCAAATAAATCATTGTGTTTTTTCTTCTTTGAGGGAAGCACTAATTGTGTTTTGGCTCTCGAATGCATTGATTTCTAACATTTTATACTATGAGTAAAAAGTAATTAATTAATTTAATTGATCTACCTATGTATAATATAACTAGCATTCTGAACGATTAGGATAGTCGAAGTACACCGCCAGCTCAGTCAATTCCAGCCGAGGACTGCAGCCTCGTGCTTATTAACATTCATTAGTCCAGCATAGGAGTGACTGAGCTGGAGGTGGAATACCTCTTAAGGAAGCCAAGAGTGCCAAAAAAACTGGTAGCAAATACAGAATTAGCACTGACCAGACGGCTATAGGGCTGGTAACTTACTGATTAGGATAGGCTTAAAAGAACTGCTCAAAATATTGGAAATGAATACGGGGTGGGGTACAGCGAGACAGTAGAAGTTGGCACAGGGGGGACATTATTTCATTGTGCTCCGCTCTGAATTCAGACTTTAAAAGGACATTTTTAATTTTATTTTATGATCCTTAGAGTTTTTAACTTGCTTTTTACTTTCTTCTATATCTAATATATAGAAGAAAGTATTGGATTCGTGCAAATTTTCGAATTTCGAATTTTGACGGATTCGAACGTTTTTAGGTGTGCTGAGTCCATTTCGACTATTTTTGGAAAATGTCTGTCTGTCTGTGTGTGTGTATGTGTGTGTGTGTGTGTGTATGTGTGTGTGTGTATGTGTGTGTGTGTATGTGTGTGTGTGTATGTGTGTGTGTGTATGTGTGTGTGTCACGTCTGTGTGTGACCAGTTTTTTGTGGCCGCTCTAGAGCAAAAACTACCGCATGAAATCGAACGAAATTTGGTACACATATGTGCCCCTATGTGAACTTGTGCCCATTGGTTTTTGGCGCGAATTCCTCTAAGGGGGGTGGAGTAATGGGACGTTTTTTGAGTTACGCGTGATTGCTATTCCTCAGGAAGTAACTGGCGGAATCAAACAAAATTTGGTCCATATGTTGCCATTAACAGGAACAGGTGCTGATTCAATTTTGGTGTCAATAACTCAAACGGGGGTTGAGCTATAGAACGTTTTTTGTCGTCCATTGTGACTGCTATATCTCAAGAAATAATGAACGGAATGAAAGAAAAATTTATCGGCAAGTAGCCCTTAAAGGGTATAAAAGCTGATTTTATTTTGGTGTCAACAGCTAAAAAAGGAGTAGCGCATTCGCCCGTTCTTTTTTACTATTGTGAGTGCCCTATCACAAGAAGTAATGCTACGTTCTGGTTGAAATTTGGAATATATGTGAATCCATATGTAAACAGGCTTTGGTTCAATTTTGACACCAATCGCTCCAAGGTGTTTTTTTTTTTTTTTTTTTTTTTTTTTTTTTTGCGAATAAAAATAGCTTTATTAATGCAACAATAAGAAAGATAAATCGTAATAGATTGTCGTCTGCGTATTTCTCGTGATTTTATATGTATGGAAATGATCGGAAATATTATCTCAATGATTTAAAATTTTTAACTGTTGCCATCTTATGTTTGTTGACAAATAAAATATTTGTAATTAATTCAAGCAAGGCTTTTAAAATAACTTTCAGTTTTTGCATGTGTAATTTTGTTTTTGTTGGGAATATTGCTTCCTCGTCAAGCATGGGGAAGGATCAGAAAAAAAGAAAAATATAGAAGAAAGTTTCGTGATGGCCACAACATACTAGTTTTTATTTGCTTTGCTAGAACTATTTAATGATCAATAAATGCGAAACAGATCGAATAAGAAGGAAACAGGAACATTTTATATCAATTCCATGAGGAACTGTTTTTGACTTCTGATTCCAAGTGACACTTCAGATGAAGTAGATCAAAAGAGTATGTAAATTACAGGTAAACTAATTCCACTCGTCTGGTCTGCTAATTCTGTATTAGCTACCAGTTTGTTTCGCACTCTTGGCTTCCATAAGAGGCTTTCCATCTCCAGCTCAGTCACTTTCCTATGCCGGGCTGATGAGTGCTAATAAGCACGAAACTGCAGTCATCGGCTGGAAATGACTGAGCTGGCGGTGTATTTCACGTATTTCTGCTTTAGCCCTGGCTAATGGGCGGTAATTTAATGTACTAGTGACGCAATCAGACCATGCTGATCACGAGCTACTTGAAGGGAACTTTGTTCTCATAGACTTAGGTGACAGACAAATATTTTTTGTTGATAATGTTATAAAGGCATCTGATAGTGGTGGAGACTTGTGCATTAGTTTTTTTGAGCAAGAGTAAATCCTTTTCTTTTTGTTTGGTTATGTGCACCAGCTGATTGTTGAAAAACTATTGAGTTGTTGTTTTCAGTTCCCACGCAAGTTAATGGTAGAAAGTGAAATTAAAAGCTTTTGTGATTTGATGATGAAAATTGTAATTTAGATGTACAGTGGAATTTTGATGTTTGGTTGAATATTATTTTATTTCCATTTTAAATATTTAAAATATTATATTTCTCTCCCATTCCGTCTCTCTCGTTGACTGATTGTGTCTTGAATGCTGTTTCACTGTGCCTTAAGCATAGAATATAGTAAGATAATTTTTATGTTTCCGTTTTATATATTATTTCAAAAACTTACCACAATAATGTTTTGTTTTGTTTGTTTTTTCATCTCAACAGGTTTTGTTATTAATGTACATATTTAAAAAATATGTGACGTTTGGTGAAGGCTTGATCAATGCGCCGATGTTAGGTGTGGAGTAGTTACATCAATCTTTCTTACCTAATATTTTTGAAATGGAACATTTAAACTGAAACACTATAACAATCAAACTCCACAGAGGAACAATTTTACAGTACTCAAAAAGTACCTAATGCTAAGATTTCATGTAATTTTTTTTGTCAAATTTTAATCATAGTCAAACGAAATAAATATATTATTAGAACTTCAGAAAAGAGAATAGGACGTAGAAATCGTTTATAGTTAAAATAAATGTTCTTCCTTTATTTCTTGAAATTTATTTTTTAGTACAAGTGCTGTTTTGATTTAAAAAAAAATGGTTTAAATTTCTTTTGTTATTTTTTTTTTCTATTCATTCGATCAAAACCATTTTTTTAAACACAAAAATCTATAATTGCTTTAAAAGGATAAACAATGATTTGGGCGTTTTATCAAAAATGTTTTTCTAAGTATATGCATCCGATAGATTACGTGTGATATTGGATTCGAATTTCACACAAGAACAAGCATTTATTTATTCTATACGAATATTTGTAGCTGTTTTTTCAATTATAAAATATATGTTCATATTACACAGTTAGCATTTTATGTTAAAATTGCTTGAAAAAAGAGATAAAAATTCGTGGTTTATTCAACGGTATTAGAAATGTTCGCATTTAGCACTACATTAAACCATTGTTGAGATTTTATCAATATTATCCGCTGAACTTTCATTTTCAAAAACCCTCAGGATAAAACGCATTTAATGGATATTAAATCCGGTAATTGCTATTAAAATACAACATATTTAGCTTTGAACTCTTTGGTACAAAAATGGTGTGTAAAATCTTAATATCCTTTCAAGATATTTGATTATTCGTTCAACATTATCAATTATCGCATTAGCAGCACATTGCTATTTGAAACGACAGCGTTGATTGGTGAACGCTACCCCATATGTCTCCTATTGAACAAGCTGTTTGTAATATGTTTTTAAAATAAGGTTTCAAAAAAAAATTCTTTGTTTAACTTATAGATGAAACTTATTTATATACAATATTCACTAGGAGGTCCATGCATTTGCTGGGATGTTGCTCTTTTTTAAATTTAAAAGTCGAAAACCCTAAAGCAAAACATTAAAATAACTGTAGTTGTTTTTTAATAACCGCAATAAAAAAATGTTTCTAATTTCTTGTACATATGCTATAGTTTTTTTTTTTTTTTGAAAATAAAATTTAGATATTGCTACAGTAAAATCTTCGCTTTTGAGGTTCTTACTTGTCAGAACACCATAAATCATTTATGATCTATACATAGGTTCACACCACTTTTTTATGAACTACTTTCATCATTAAATAATTTGAAATAAGAGTGATAATTTATACTTGAAATTTATTTTAGATATTTCTTTCAAAGCTTAGTTCTTTATTTTCTCTTCAAACATTCAAATGTAACTGATTTTTTTTTTTTTTTTTAATATACTGTATGAATATAAATTATAAAAAAGGAAACAACGTTACAATTAACATTATATTAAATGCTCGCTAAAAGATCCCTTAATTAAAACAAAAATCTACAAAACTTCAAAAAATACATACCTAGTAGTAATCCTTTTCAAAAAACATTTAACAGCAGTAAACTGCCTCAGGTTAAATCTCAATGCTTTCTTGTTTACTTCATCTTTAGAAGTAAATAAACCAAAAGAAAATAAAAATCACTTCGAAATGGCGTTTTGACTCGAAGATATTTTAACAAAAGATTTTCCATGTTTTACGTAAAACGGTAATGTGTTTAATGGCACTTAAAATGTGACAGGCAGTTATCATGAACAAAACGATCCAAAAAAAGGTATTGCTACAATTTATTATGGTAATGTTTTGATAATCACCTGCCATTTTACTTTTCATTTATTTAATCTTTTTTCAATTAGGAAATAATACGTTGGCCATTTGGAAAGCTATTAGTATTTTATTTATATTCTGCAAGTTCTAATTACTGCTGAAACAAAATAAGATTAAGAATTGAAATTTGATCAACCTTTCGATAATATTCCTGTTCGCAAACATTCATACTTTTCTTAAAAATGGAAAACAAAAAAAAGTTTGTTTTTTTTTTCTTTTTTAATCTAGAATTATTTTTATGTAATAGTATACGGTGTAAATAAATTAGCTGGAATGTTCGTAATTTGTTTTGAAATTTAAAACAAAAATGAATACAAAGCAAACTTGTTTGGATAATGTACAAATGAAATTCTTTCAAGACCTTGAAAAGGTTTTCTTGGTATTGTGGTTTAAAATGAGCAAAACTAAGAGGGTAAAAAGGTATTTAAACTTTTTGTTTCAGCAGCAGATGGAGATAAAGTGGTTAAAAGAAAAAAGGGACAAATTTCCTAATCAGAAGAAAGAGAAACCTTAAATAGCTGAACTTGCCAACTTCTTTCCATTGAAAATGCTCCTTAAAAAAGCTAATTATTGGTATCGCATGTGGTCAAATAGTGATGTCTACTCATTTTTTGCGTTCCTGTTTGAAGCTTACATATTCTAAATAATGTAATAGGGTGTACAATAGGGTGCTTAAAAAATGAAAAACATTTTTTGTTTTTCATCCCGATTTTTGTTACACTGTTCACACATAAATAATGTAAGCAAAACTTCAGATCAATCGAATTATTTTTAGAGCTCGTTCCACGCAGTCAAATTCTGTTAAAATTTGGCTCTTTGGACAGATGAAGAATAGTTCATATGATTTTCGAATAGTTACTGATAAAAGAAATTAATAAATGCTGTTGTAATGAAGTTTACCGGAAATCATCAACGTTTTATAGCACAAATACATAGAATATTGCATACTAATGGTTGAGAGTTTCAGTGAACCCCTTTTCAATGCAATTTTTTTAATTTTTTGATGTTAAGCATCGAGAATGAACTGCAGACAACTTAAATAACAAAATAGATGAAAAAGCAAAGAAGACAGAATAAAAACTCAGAGCCAACTATTATAGCATGATTTCCTTCGAGAAAAACCGTTAAGCAATAACTTTTTCCAAAAAAATCCCGTAAAGTATATTTTGCTTTAAAAATAAAACTGCTAATAATTTAAATTAAGCAATAACTTTCCTGTTAGGTAAAATACTGCAACGAATCAATTGTTACATTTAGCTAGTGGAATAATGTACATAACACAGGAAAACAGAAAAATGTTGGAAAAACAACTCGAAATGCAAAAACATGTACAAACTAAAACAAGAAATAGAAACATAAAAACAGCTAAAAAGTAATTAAGAAGGACACGACAATGACAACCCCTACAACACGAAAGCTATGGAAGTTCAAGGAAGAGGGCAAAGAAATTAAAAACAATTACATGAATGGATGCCAAACTGCAGAAACAGTGTTCCTTCCTTGTAGATTTAGAATGAGTTGTTTTACGCATGACAATGAACGAGCAAATCCGCACTTAAAGCACCATACACAAACCAAACTTGAAAATTAGCACTGAACAACGTGTGTAATACACATTCAATATCCTAAAAACAGACTGACAAATTTAAATGCGAAACTTTAGCTGTAATGCATTTTCGATTCATAGATTGCAATTTTAACAGGCCATTACTGTACTTAAATATTTGTTTTTCTTTTCAGGTAATTTGCATACATTTTTTATTTATCGCCCTGAAAAAGAATTTTTTAACCCATTCCGGGATATCTGAATTTCAAAAAAATATGTGGTCATATCGACAACCTTTTATCAACTTAAAAACTAGTTTTCCAAACAAAGGTTTTTCATGATACATTTTTGTATGTACTAGTAGAAATATCCGTGCTAAGCCAATACCATTTCCTTGAAGGACAAAAACAATGAAAAAATGTTACCTACACTAATAATAAACCAATGTTAAGAAATAGCGCCATTCAAATCGCTGTAAAGTATGCTTAGTTACTTTAGAATTTTCATTTTCACCAATCCTCTGATCGATTTCTGATAAGTATACTTATTAAACCAAACAACAATGTCAATATATATTGCTTTAGATCCTTGGGCAAAAAATGTATTATTTACTAAATTTAATGCATTTCATATTAAAATAATAATAACAATAAGTGCTGAAATGTAATCTGCCACAGAGATATAAAAGATAAAAACTAAATAGGTAATTAAATAAAAAAAACTATGCAGTACGCTCTGATAATAAAATAAACAAAAAATGCATTAAGGTATAAAATGTTCTATCATATTTACTCATTGTGTAGTAAGTACTTATATAAAGAAAAAAAAATGTGTCATGAGTTTCTGGAAAATAGTAAATTTTTTTGGCATAGCTTCGAGTGCATTCCAACTTTTGCCATTTTCAATATTAAAATTCTTGTCTCGCTCCCAGTTCCCTATGTGCTCGAGCTTTCATGCAGATTTTATTATTTGTGCTAACAATAGCGCCTTTTTCTCTACGCATATTTTCTCTTATTTTTAGTCGAGATGAACACGACTTGTACTGAATATATTCAAGTATGCATAAAATGATAAGGAAAGCGACATGATAAACGTGTAAAAAATAAAGTAAAAATACTGAGGATGAGTCTCCTAAACAATTGAAATGTGCTAGATGCGTTTGTGCTTTATCTGTACTTTTCTGTAGCGTACAGGAAGCAAAAACTGAAGGAACGCAATGCTCATTTTAAAAGGAGTTTTAAATGCATAACTTATATATTTTTTGCCTCTAGTGTGATTTTACTGTATTTTAGGAAAACGTAAACTTTGTATTCAACTTGAAGTTGCGTATTCTTAATCATTCTTGTCTGAAAATTACGCATCTTGAAATATTGCGTATCGTTTTTCCTTCTTTACCTTTTTTTTTTTTTAATGGACTAGAAGTTAATGTAGTTTCTTTCCAATGTACAAAAAATTCAGTGGTGCACATCACATCCATTGTGGAACCTAACCGATGGTAGAGAGATGAAACTTTTGCTTAGACTTCTGAACAATTTGTGAGAAATGGGATACTTAATTCAGCTGATGTTTTGGATAACTTTGCATCTAAATGCTCACAACCTTTGCATTAAGAAACTTGTTCCTAAAACCCCGAAACACGGGTCGGAAACTTATATGCTGTTAAGTGTTTTATCAACGTTGTGTTTCTTTTTCTTAGCTATTTTTTCAAAAATGTTTTATCTGTGCTTAACCGTGCTACATAAATTAGGCTGGAAGAACAAAAAACATTTTTTTTCAGAAAACTGCAGTGAACCATGAAGAAGCAAAATTTACAGTCAAATAAGATCAGGTAGCCTTGACAATACTTTTTTACACAGGCATTTTTGTGCTTTGAGTTGCATGCACAAACTGCTGTTTGATTAAACTTTATCATCAATTTGGCTTTAAGGTCACGATCTAGCGAATTTTTGTAGCACTATTAAAAAAATAAGATGGCCTATTTCGTCTAACTGGCCTCTTTTGGCAAACTCACCTTAGACACCAAACTTTATTAGATAAATAGTTTGACTATTTTACTATTGTAAGTTGGTTAACTTAAGTATGTTATTTATTTTAAGTAAAATAGGTTAGGAATATGAAAATATGCATGTTGAGGTAGCTAAATACCATTATCACACTGTTCATATTTTAAACACCCTTCAATTATTAGAGAACACGAATAAACGTTAACCACACCTCCAATTGCCCGAAGCATTTAGTTCTAAATAGTGAACTCTAATTGTTTAGACCTCGTATTTACTCCTCCAAGTACAAGAGAAAACTGAAGAAACTCAAGTACTTTCTTTCTGTTTGGTCATTTGACAAAATGCTTTATACTTGCAGCAACCGTTCCGCAAAATAGCTGTCAAGGGAGCAATCTATTATGAAAAGAATACCATCCTCGCTTGAGGCTCACTCATCATTTGTTTTATTCCACAGGAAGGTCGTAAGGTTTCGAAGAATTTCTACGCAGATACAAGATAAGCTTCAGTCTTTTAAGTAAGAAAAAACCTTTATTTTATGTACTGCTGTTTTACTTTGAATTGTTTCAAACTATTTTTATGCCCCATTCTTATTTCAAGCTTTAGTAAGTATATAAAAATATTACATGCGTAAATTATTTTACGTAAAATTATTGCATACTTTCACCTCAGATAATATATTTATAATTCTCGTTTAACACAGTTATAATACACTCATGTCCAAAATTATTTTTACATATACAAAATTAATGATATTCAACGAAATCCCCAATCAATGTGATCTATTTTTGTAGAAAATGTGTGAAAAACAAACCTAAATAGCATTTTCCAATCATAAGTTATCGAACGAGTCTGTGATATGCAAATGTAGGCTTACGTCTCCGTTCACTGTAAAAAAATTCCGAAACTTTACTGGTTATTTCCGTGGAACGTTTCGGGATTTCAGAGGCTTTGACTTATTTCCTCATAAAATCCAGTATCTTCGCCAAAAAATTTCCTGAATTGCTAAAAGATGCACGAAGGAAGACTTTCCACTGGTGTGAAAACTGTTTTTTGCTACCAGTTTAAAGGAGGACTGAGAGTGATTATTAAGTGTATTGACTTTAGCTTGAGTACGGCCTGTCCGGAATTGACTAAGTTCCCAAAGGGAACAAATAAGTTACCAGACAGTTGTAGCTTTGCGAAGCAGGAATTGCAGGCAGGACCATGCATGGTTCTTGCTTGCAATTTTCGTGTGCTTTGGCCATGGTTGCTCTAATGCTTCTGGAGCTTTCTTGGGAAATCAGAAAAGCTTTAGCCAATACCATTATACCTACGTAATATATCTAGAAGGATCCCGAAACATGATTGCTTTAACAGGGGAGGTTTTCCAATAATTCAGAAAGTTTCAAGGACAATTTCAGAAAGGTTACTGACTTTTATCAGAAAACGTTCCTGTTTTTTGCAAGATATGTTACTGGCTGAAACTGGGCACATCAGCTGCCTATTATTTTCCAGGAACGTTTCTGAATCGGTTTTACAGTGTTGCGTATTCAAGCGCTTAGCGCGAAACGAATAACTTAGTGAATATCTGCGATATAACATTTGAGTGTGTAATGGCTCAAACCGGTTTTCTATGGCTTCGAAGCATTATTTGGAAGAATCTATGAAGTGGCAATTTATTGGCCGCTTAGAAGCAAGGCAGCCTATAACGGAAGCGATGTCTGAACATTTCACGACAGGCAGTCTCTACATTATGGAAACAGTTTCAAAACGAGGGAACAGTTGTAAGAAGGGTGAACAAAGCTGTAAACGAATGACAACGGCTGCCGAAGATCGATATTTGGCACTAAGTGCCCATCGTAACAGGAAATCTACTGGTCGTTAGTTAGCTTCAGAGCTTGTAGCCACCACTGGAACTGCTGTATCACGGCAAACGGTATACAGAAGGCTTAATGATACCGGCCTTTATGCCAGAAAGCCAAGGGTATGTGTTTGACTGTTTGCACAGCATAAGAGGTAACGCCGGAATTGCGCAGAGCACATCAGAACTGGAGTGAACACTAATGGTCTCATGTTCTGTTTACTGATGAGTCGAAGTTTAGTTTTACAGGTAATTCTAAAAGGGTTGACATGAGGAGGGAGTCAGGAACACGAAATCATCCCTCAAACATAATGGAACGTGACCGCTTTGATTGTACGGGTTTGATGGTATGGATAGGAATAATGAACAATGGAAGTACGCCTTACACGTTTTCGAAAGTGGATCTGTGACCGGCGAGAGGAATCGGGATGTGGTCCTAGCCTTTTCGAGGTGCATATGGACCTGATTATTATTTATGGACAATAATGCTCGTCAACATCGAGCAACGCTCGTTGACGACTTCCTTGAAATTAAACGCATTGAGTGAATACTGTGAAAGTCTCCTGATCTGAAATTGATAGAGAACTTATGGGACTACCTTGGAACTGAAATTTCATGTAGACCTCATCCTTTTCGAACTGTAAATGCTCTGAAGACGGCATTACTTGAAGAGTGGAGCATTACTCCCCAAACTGTGATTAGCAACTTTGTTGTCAGTATGAAAACACGTTGTGCTACGTGTGTACAAGTCAGGGGACATAATATTTTGTATTGAAATCGTAAGGCTTCTTTATGTTCTGCGTTATTCCTTTTTTTCTGAGATTGTTTCTCCTTATTTTATCATTTTTTTAATGTTCCATGCTACAATTTTATATTATGTGCAATGCCCTTACTTTTTCCCTTTGTTATTTATGTGTCATAGTGCTATGTAACATTCCACAAAAAATCACAAGTTCATAGTTCGCAGTTTCTGAGTAATCCGTGAATTAAGGCATGTATAGGTAATTTTGGACATGAGACAAGGTGTTGCATTTTAACCAACAAGACCTTTATTTTCGCAACCGTGAGTTCTAGATGTATACTTCCAATTGCAAAAATGTTGAAAATCAGATGCAGAGTTAAGATCGAAAATTTGAAATGAAAATAAAAATGAGAAAAAAATACAAAATTTAACTTTTTATACGGGGCCCTAAATCATCTAACTTATGTTTAGGGAAATAATCTCCATTAAAAATAAATCAAACACAAAAAGTTTGAACTTAGTACAGTCAATATTCATCGAGATATGAAACGTAGCGTTTCATAACTTACAGCACTTTTCCATCGCCGTTAATAGCACCTTTTGGGGGGAAATATAGCGGTTAACAAGTGTTTAAAATTATATGTGTGCATAGAGTCTTTTTTTTTTTAACTGTTCGGGGATTTGTAGCGCGTTTTATAGCATCATGGCATACCATTTGCTTTTATTTTTGAATAGCAATGAAAAATAGAAATACCTTGTTTTTCTTACTTTCACGATCTATCATTCTTCGAAAGGGCGATAAGTTCCTCTCTCATCTTCTGTATTATCTCTTAAAACTTTACACTTTAATACCTCCTTCAGCTTTGCTCGCACAAATGTTTTTTTGTGCCAGTAAGAGTTTTCAACGGAGATTAGTTCTCTAAATATTAGTTAGGGAACCTAAAGCCCTTATAAAAAGTTAAATTTCGTATTTTTTGAGTAATTTTTATTTTTGCTTCAAATTTTCAATATCTTAACTCTGCATCTGATTTTGACATTTTTCCTTTTTCCAACTATACATCTAGGACTAACGGTTGCGAAAATTAAGTTCTTGCAGGTTAATATATATATATATATATATATATATATATATATATATATATATATATATATATATATATATATATATATATATATATATATTAATTCCACTACTTTCGTGCATTTGAACTGAGACACTAATGTACGAAATTGTCAAACAAAAAAGTGGGATTTCTAAGTTTATGCGGTTCAACGAGTTACTGGATGTCTTCAATTAAAACACTTTTAAAATGTATTAATAGGAAAGAAAATGGTTCTTAAAAATGTTAACAGGTGCATTTTTATGATAAACCATTTTATAACTTTAAGAACAACAGAGCTACCTCGAACTGAATGGGCACTTGCATGTTCCGCCAGAAAGCAAATGTGCGATATTCTTTCAAATAACGTTTATGAGTAAAACTTATAAAATAAACATATCTATTTTGTATGAGGGGAATGTTAAGTATTCTTCAAAGAAAATGAAAAAACAAATAAAGGTGGATAACAAGAGAAAAACATTTTATCATGTTTATTGGTATTCCTCTGAGAGAAAAGGAAATTGGGCCTCACAATACTTATATCATTTCTTATTTTGACCCTTACTTTCTTTTTCTTAATATTTGTTTTCTTGTCTGGGAGAGGAAATAGCGTGTAAAGGATATATTTGTAGGTCATCT
Source organism: Uloborus diversus (assembly GCF_026930045.1). Lineage (NCBI taxonomy): Eukaryota > Metazoa > Arthropoda > Arachnida > Araneae > Uloboridae > Uloborus > Uloborus diversus. The sequence continues at coordinate 73,332,273 of NC_072732.1, read as the reverse complement.
TATTTTTATCAGTAATGTAAGTATCTCAGCAAGCTATTATTTACTCTTTTGTTGATTGTACATCAGATGAAACACAGTCAATGGAGAAAATATAAGTTTGTCGTTGCATTCAACATATTTAAGACGTCCTCACAAACTGCATTGTTGTCATTAGTTAAAGTGTAAAATATAGGCTCCTGTTTTTTTCGAGTATAATAGCATTAGCAAGTCATTTAATCTAAGTGCATGCAAGTATACAGGTTTAATGAAAATTTTCTATTATTTAATTAATGAAGAAATCTGACTGCAAGTGTGATAAAAGTGTGAAAGCATTTATGGCATGCTAGAATTTCATGCCCACATCTAGCAAAATAACAATAGAAAATTCATGAAATTAAATTCTTTCATTGAAATATTGTTTTATTTTCCTAGGATGAAGGACATAACAAAATAGTAGTACTCAAAACTATTGTTTAAAAATTAATTAGCTATTAATAGTCTTTTTTTCACGATATCATATTTTAATATTTCAAAAAGAGCTATTTTCTTGACACTCTAAGTTATCTGTTTCTGTTCTCGCTTATTTGTAATAAATACATACAGAAAATTGCTTTTTTGTGCTCATTCTGTATTTTTCGCCTGTAGTTGAAAATTTAATTCCTCCATTTGTTTCTTTTAACTAATTACAGGTTTATTTTCTGCAGCAGACAGATGATTCATAACGGTGTTATATTATTTTAAGTTTAATAGATAATATTTAATGTTACCCTTATTGTAATTAATGTTCGTACATAACTATAAAATTCCGCCAATGTAGTAAATCGTTTGAGGTGGTAGCCGTTATACATATGTGTATTCGGTATATATTTTTCAAGTTTGTGTTAACTGTCTTCTCTTCCTGTCTTGACTTCTATAAAGCAAATACTTTACGATTTATTCCTCTTTCTGATTTTTGTGTCAGGTGATACAATATTTATTTTACATCATCACCAAAATTTATAGAAACTCATTTTTCAACTTTAAACTAATTTGATTCTCCAACTAATGTTCTTTTAATTTTAATTTACAGCAATATATTTACGAATAGATACGTTGCTTATTTAGTCAATGCTTATTTGTCAGTGAATTCTATTGTTCACAGTGAAATATATTAAATAAGTAAGGTATATACCCTCATTTTTTAAAAATGTACGATGCAGTGCTCATTGAGCCGTCCCAAGATAGTATAAAACAGATCAACAAAAATAATTGTGTCTCGAGTCTGCAAAAGGTCAAAAAGGTACTTTGAACCTTTACAGGTACAGATTTTGTCTTTAAGCAGTTTGAAGTAAATCATGGCTAGTTGCTAAACTACTGTTTAACTACTTAAAACTGTAAGAAGGCAGGTTTGAAATATTGCATAATGTAAAAGAATATCTGAGGTATTTCCAAAGAGAAGGCTTCCAAGATTTTAAACTTTGAAAGTCCAAACTTGGTGTTTCTCTGCATTTAATGGATTTGTGTACGCCTTGCTTTCGGAATCTGTTTGATATTTTATATTATCTAAGAAAAACACATTCTTGCTCATTATTGCGCTTCAACGTAACCAGTAAATAAATAAATAACAATAATACAGTCTTTAACGTCTTTCCAATCGTTCAATTTCAAACTTTTCAATGACCTACTTCGTCCAACTACGTTTCTACAAATATAATTTACACTTCAAAACCATGATAGTTCAATCAAAATAAATGAAGAAATGCTTAGTTTCATGCCCAAATTTCTTTTGAATCTTTGAAGAAAAATGCCAGTTTTTCGTTTATTTTGTGCCTAAAAAAGTTTTATTCTCATTATAAATTCTTATTCTGCTGTTTCTGCGAATAAATAAGCAATCATTTATCGTCAACTAATACGAAAAAGAAGTTAACCTTGCCTTTGAAGCAACCAATGTACATTTTAAAATTTTAAATGTGAAAAGTAAAAAGAAAAAAAAAACATGTAAGCGTGAAAAGTAATTTCAGATTCTGCAAAGAAATTGAGTTGAAAGTAAACTCATCTTTATTCCAAGAAAAAAAAATGTATGGAATGCAATAGGAAATTGTTGTGTTTGCAAAAAGGAAGCTTTTTCTTGAAATTACGTGACTCTGAATTACGACAATTTTTCGTTCATAGCGTTCTGTCTCTATTTTAAAGACGTGATCCCCATATCAACTCCTGATACTCTTTACTTTGTTCAAAGCTGTTTAAAAATATTTTTGATTTTGTAAAATAGGATTTAGAAAAAGTGAGTGATAATGATTAAAACATTTACGATCATAGAAAACACCTTTTCTGGAAATAATATAAAATGCAGTGCACACTGTCTAATTCAAAATTCCCGAGGATAAAGAAAAAACTGATACAGAGGGTTTTCATTAAATCATAAAAATGTATAACTGGAACTCTGTAGGATTTAATATATGATTGTGGTGAAAATTCAACATTAATAAGGTTAAACTTTTTATTGCATGATTTATTATATTTGCATTACACTAATTTTAGTCAACTCCTGACACTCTTTACTTTGTTCAAAGCTGTTTTAATATGTTTTTGATTTTGTAAAAGAGGATTCAGAAAAGTGAGTAACAATGAGTACAATATTTACGATCATAGGAAACAGCTTTTCTGGAAATAATGTAAAATACAGAGGAGAATATCTAAGTCAAAATTCTCAAGAAGAAAGAAAAACTGATTGATATATACAGTGGTTTTTCTTTAAAATATAGAAATGTGTAACATGAACTCTGTAGGATTTAATATATGATTGTGGTGAAAATTCAATATTAATAAGGTTGAACTTTTTATTGTATGATTTACTATATTTGCAATACACTAATTTTAGTAATTATCGTACTAAAAACTAGAAAATCACCCGTCAATGTATGACGGGTGAAAATTGCTTCTTCACTTGAATGAAGCAACTGCCTGTTTGGGCTAGTTTGATCGCTGAAATTTTGAATGGCACAACTTTAGGTAATTGTTCCTTTTTGGCAAAATCAGCAAGATCAAGGTACATTTACTCTATTAGGTACGAAAAAACGTTGAACTGTTCAAAACAAAATTGCAAGAATCTCAGCTAGTTTTTCGTAAAAATGTATACACAATTCAAGAAACCTTTTAAAGTATAAAGTAATTCATGTTATAACTTCATTGCTGGTGACGTCAGAGTGTTATTCTAATTTCGATTTTGTTTGCTGTAAAGCCCCTATATATACGAGTCGGCCCATCAGCTTAAGATCAGCCATTTTGGATCGGAGCGCGTGTTTGAGTAGTTGTCTGGCGAGTTATCGCATTTGGTGATTGTTCAATGCGAGCGATTATTAGCTGCACATGAATTGTTTATTAAATAAAATCTTATTTACGGCAAATTTGGCGAAACACGAAACTTTGCTGTGGTTACCTTAGCTCCGCAACAATGAAAAATCCGATCCAAAATGGCTAAACTTAAGCTGATACGTCGGCCTATCTATATAGCGGCTATAGACTACTGTACATATGGGGATTCTTCACATAACAACAGTTTTAAATATCTCTAAATGATTCTCTTACAAAATTAAAGAACACAGAAGCAACGATTAGTTGGTAAGAAAAATGAAAATGTGGATATATACGTATGTTATAAATGGTAGGAAAAACTGCCATCTAGTTTGGGGCGAGCTATGGTAACAGTATCCCTGTTAGATGCTACTATACATGATACTTTAGAGAAATTTTTAATTAGAAGCCTGCGCTCAGTTTAATATTTATTTATGGTTTATTCAAAACTTTAAAAATTCAATTTACATCGATGTGTTTGTTACTGATGCAATCAAAATATAATTTTGTTGTACCGGAACTGCATTTCTTGCACAACAGAATGCTCTTAATGATTCCAAAGTGGACTTATCTGTATTTTCTCATGTTGGTTCATCCCACCACCACCACTATCAAATTTTGAGTGCTTGGAATTCCCAGAAAACTTGCTTCTTCTACACTAGAAAGTGAAAAATCCGAACGTTCGAAACGTTCAAAATGCGAACGTGCTCCCAAAAAGTTAAAAATACTTTCGTAGTTCTTTAAGTTGAAAACCAGAGATTTTTTGAAATTAATTTAGGTCGATTTTTTTTTTACAAAAAGAAAAACAGTTTTCTTACATATTAAGTCGGTACATATTTTAGAAATTTCATTCGACTTCGTGTACATACATCGCTGTAAATATTTTTCATTTGGATCGAAATATGTGAATAAAAATACTTCATATGAATAAAAATACTTTCATTTTGTACAATAATTCATTTGTTGATCCATAAAAAGTTAAAGGAAAGAAGCTGTATAAAGCTAAACTTTTAAGAGGTTTATGTGGTTGATAAAAAATAATAGGATGTATTATTTTAAAATTAAAGTGATTTTCAATCGCAATAGTGGTTCTGTTTTCCTATTTTATTTTTCAAAATGTGTTTGAAAAAAAAAACTAAATGTCAAATACTAATAGTTTTTGTTCCAAGAAACATTTTCATGTAGGTATTTTGAACTTATCATCTCTAAATTATCTAGAAAAGCGATATTCGATTGGACCCTCCATTTATATCACACATCAATGTAAGAAACTCGTTTTGCCACACAAGTAAACTAACAATAGATGGTTGATATATCTCATAATATAATGATGATGTTACAATACTTAGTCGTAAATAACTCAAGTAATAGTGTTTTCCGATACGTTTTGTTTCTTTTATTAGAGTATTTCTTTTTGTTTGGTATGTCTAGGTATTTCTTGCGTATGGATAAATAAGTATATATATTTTAACATTGGATCTAATTTATTTTCATTTGAGTGTCTGAATAAATGAAACAGAAAATTTTTTGCTAATAGGTTTTGAACTGCATAACAATGGGTTTTATCATCACGAGTCAAAAAAAGGCTCGTACTTTTGTTTACTTCGTGGTTGGTACACAGCGAGTCAACTAATCATTTATCTTTGTTTACAGTTTCCTAAAATTTGTATTACGTAGTAGAACATCTCAATACACGGTTTTTCATATAAAATGGGCCAAATGTTTGAACTATGCAATTTACCTTATTTAGCCGAAACAAAAGGATTTGGAAACTTCCGTCATACGAGATTAGGTTATAATTTCTGGTTAGAAAAAATGGTACCGTCTTTGCTTTAAATCACACTACCATCAAAAGCTACATCCAAATTAAATGTTTTTGAGATAGTCAAATTTTTAAAAGTAAATAAAATAAGAACTACTGCATAAAGTTCTTCCAAACTGCCATCCAAACTTTTTCAGTATTAAAAGACACAATGCCGGTGATTACTGTCGTGTAGATTTTGACTTTTGCACATACCTCACTTGTTGGGGATTTTATTTTATACCATGCACTGATACAATACAAAAAAAAAAAAAAAAACAGCAGATCTGTTTTTTGTAATGTATCAGTGCACGATATAAAATAAAATATATCAATTATTTCATCTTATAAAAATAAATAGCATTATTTATTTGTACATTAACAATCTTAAATTTTGATAGCAGATAATCGATTTATTTGTATTAATGTCTGCTAAAAGGTATTTTACTCTTATTTTTTCATTAGAAAAAATGACAAAAGAATAGAAAAGAAAAGGAAAGAAAGAGAAAAAAGCAAGAAATGTCACAAAACTTTCAATAATTCCGCTACTTATAAAAGTGAAAAATGATTCTCAAATTACTTACTTCGAAAATTAAAAAAGATAAAAATAACATTTATTTGCTAAATTTAAGAATAAGACAGAACATATTAATCCTGGATATTGGATGAAAATAATTCTTTAATGTTTTTACCAGAAGCTATACCCAAGGAATGTTTCTCTTTAGTTCCATTTTTGATAAATTATGATATTATTGAGTTAATATTCGGTAAAATTTTTGTCAAGGGACCAATTCGTTTTTGAAAGAGTAACTTACTGTGGTTACAGCATTTTTTTCCTGCATGAGCTTGAAATGCTTTAAAAGTAGTTTGCCTTTATTCCAATATGATAACGTGAAATCTTTATTTTTTGACAAAAACTAATCCTCTTTTTTTTTCATTTTTAAAATTTAAAGCATATCTATCAGTCTTTAATTCTGATGCTTAAAACTTTCCATGCATTAAAATTGATTTAAAATTCGCTACCTTTTGAGGTAGTTTTAATATAAAATTAGCACAGTTATAGAAGCATACTACTAATCAGACAATTACATGCATACAAACTAAAGAACCAAGTTTTATAAGTACTTATGGCAACATTTAAACTGATAAAACAACATGACTCCGGACCCTGCTCGCTTCGGTCGCCATTCCTCATTTAAAGAGTCTAAATATTTTTAACGTACCACGTATTGGATTAACATATAGCTCTTTGTTCTCTTTAAACGCTTTATTTTCTAAAGTGCGGCAGCATATTGAAGTTTTATCTTTTCATTATCATACAGGTTGTTCCGTTTTTACCTGCACGACCTTTATTTTTGCAACTGTTAGTCCTAGATGTATACTTCAATTGGAAAAATGTTCAAAATCAGATGCAGAGTATTTATTTAAGTCTTGACAGTCTAGCATACTAACTGACAAGTTTTACATTGTGCAGTTTTTTTGAAAAGAAATAAATGAGTAACGGGAAATGTTGGGAGTCAGCGACAAAACAATAAAGGAAAGTGATTTAAAACAGACAAATATACGCTTCTGTCTTGCCGGTCTCAAACCGCTGAAGTTTTAAAATCCATGAAAATTATTTGAAATGTATGCCAATAATATCTGTTAAAACGTGTCGAGCGCAATGTCAACCTCCTGGCTTAACTTGCTTTAACTGAAACCTGATATTACAGGTGTGCAAACTTGGAAATGGTAAAAGGTCGGGAAGTACTCGATAAAGGGAAACTGCGAGAAGATTCCGCCACTAGACATAGCTTGGTATGCTCGGAGGATGGTTACGAGCCGAAATGTCTTTAGTAAAATCAGTTGTAAATAATACTATTATAACTATCATATAATTATGATTTACGTAAATAAACAGTAAAAATGCGATAAAGAAGCGTCCATCATTGTTCCAGACCCGTGGCATGGTGACAAAAAGTGACAGAAAAGAATGCACTGAAAGTAGAAAAGTAGCATTGAAGATTCTACACGCAATTTTATAAAATGACATTACATTTGGTATGAGTCGGGTAAGATGTTGGTATTGTTCTACAAACTGGTTGAGATATCCCTAAAATCGTTCCAAAAGTCAATTTGACTGATCCCATTTGACGAGCATAGGGATTAATGCAATGGCTATCAAGCGCAGCAAAAAAAACTGGATACTGTAATTCAACATACAAATTTTTATGATATTTTTTACAAGCATTTAAAGATGGGAAAATTGACCTCCAACGATTTCAGAGATTTATATTTATTTCGTATACAGTGCAGTACTGCCGCTGGCAGGTAAAGGGCACTAGCAGCAGAATTTTATTTATTTTATTTTATTTATTTATTTATTTATTTATTCATTTTTGAATGTTTGCCACCTGTTGTACGTTATCTCTACTGTACAAAGTTGCTTATAATGTTTCTGCTAGAAGAAAAAGTGAAAAAAACGCCTAATTCCAACATTTCCCTATTGTATTCTTCAATCCAAAACACATTTTTTCAAGTATCTTAAAAGCTCATTTCTGAAAATACAGCCGTTTACCTACACACGGCATAGTATCTGTTTCATCTAAAGAAACAGAGCTTAGATTTAAATTTTCAATAAGCGTTTCATTGTTTGATAAATATGTTTATCTATAGAAATCTTGTAAACGAAATAATTGTTCTTTTACTTAAAAATATTTAGTTTTTATTTGCGTCCAGGTTCTAGGCTGCAAGACTTAGAATTAATAATGAAATGATATGAATCGCTTACGCTTTACTTCTAATAGCAGTAAAAAAAGAGAAAAAGAAAGAGTTGAGAGAGAGAGAGAGAGAAAAAAGAAAGTAAAAAGAAGCAATCTGTGGAATTATTTACCTCAAGCTATAATATCATCCGCGCTTAGAAAAACAACACGTTTCGGATTTACTATCCTCTTAGGATGCGATGCGAAGATTCCCGGGATGAGGAGAATTTCGTTACTCCCCATATCTTTTTCGACCAATAAATGCACTGAAAAGCAAACAGTGCGGAGTATAAAAATAAGCACTTTCAGAAGATTTTTTTTAGTTATATTAAATGCCTTCTTTCCTTTAAAAAGTTAAAAAGGAACGCGTTATGTTTTTGTGAGTGTAAAGTACAAGGATTATATTGAAATATTCATGTTTTAATTTTCTAACTATACGAAATATTTAAAAGCGTATGCATTCGAGTTGTAAACGGATATGCATTCGAATATTCCTCTATCTCAAAGTTTTCATCGGGTCCCAAGCTCTGGACACTGTTTTGAAATTTCCCATAACTCAAACTACCAATAACTCAAAAGTTTGGGAATTTGAGTTATAGAGAGTTGAATGTATCAGCAATAATTAAATTATTTAGCATTTTCAAAGCAAAATTAGGTCCAGTACTAAACAAATTCACTTTTTCGTGTGGTATCAGCGCTTTTGTGACTTGGATATTCCTAAGCTTTGGTTTGAAAATTTTAATTTCAAATAATCCGTTTTTTCATGCAAAATAATTATTATTTGCTTTATCTCAAAATATTGCATGCGAAGAAAAGCCTCAAGAATTTTTTTTTTTTTTTCAGGTTTTTCCAGCTTAAATGAGTTTTTCAATGTTGATTATAAGTTGGCTCTAAACGTTTAATTTTACTGTCAACAATCACTGGATCATTTGCTGTTGTATTTTAAAGTCCTCCTTCCCCCGTCAAAAGAAAAAAAAATAATAGAATTATAATACCTTTAAATTTCCAGTTTTGGTTTTGCTTCCTCTAACGTTATTGGTTTCTCTGAAAACAAATGTTTGGAATGAAAACTGTGATCTTAATTTGTTTTAGCTGTATAAAATATGCTCTTTAAAGGGGCAAATCATGCGAAATGAAAATGTCTTGCGTATATTTTTTGCTTCAAAAGTTCTTTCTGGTACATTTTGGCACTTAGCAATTAAATATTTCATCTAGGTGGTTTCAATTTACTGAAATACTCCAGCAAAGTCAAATGTTATGTATTTATTTCTTTCTTTTTTCCTTTTTTTGTTAAAACTTAAATAAAACTTAAATAAAGAAAGAGAGAGAATTGTGTCATAACAAAGAGGGTGATACGGTTAAGATGTTTCCAGCAATTACTTATAATTTTTTTAATAATTTAAATTTCATATGAAGAGTTGAACTTAGGTAGGCAAACACACCAGCAGACATATAAATAAATTTATTCCAATCAAAAAGCTTTCTTTCATACATTTTATTGATTTCTTTTTTTACTTATAGATTTGATAAAGTTAATCTTTAGTTTAACGAAACATACCTGGGCATATTAAGCCTTTCTGTACCTTCAGTACATTTTTATCTTTAGTGTATTTTCGTTTACTGTAAATTAGAATAAAATTTTAAAACATATAATGAAATTAAATAAACTAAAGATCAAGATAAGTATTGTTTACTTTTTTTATTTTAAATAGTTGATTTAAACAGCTGTCTTGTTACATAGCACAAAGCGAAGTTTTAATCATTAATTAGTAGGGGATGATTTGCATTGGAAAAATTCAGAAAGGAAAAACCTAACAGATGTGGACAACTTCTGTTGTCATTTTATTTACACACTAGCGCTACCTGCTCGGCTTTGCCCGTAGTATAAAAATTAAAAAGTCATTTTGTTCGCCTGTATATTTAAAAATAATGGTTGATAAATTTCTCGTCAATTTGCTATGTTCGTTTGCTCGCTCATGTTATGGTAGTTTGCTCATCCGCGTTATGATATTTTGCTCGTCTACGTTATGATAATTTGCTCGTCCATGTGGTGATAATTTGTGAGCTTTATTTTTAGTAAAGAATATATTAAGCGAGTTAATAACATTAATAAAGATTTATGTTCAGTAGTAACACCGAGCATACATATGCTGCATACATTTCACAGTCGAATTGAACAGAAAAATATGTAAAAAAAAAACTTAAATTTCATTCTTTTATGATCTATTCCTCGCGAGTTAATGTGGTTGTATAGAGTAGAATTGATTCCCGAGAACTTTTCTGAAAACCGTCTTCCCAGTCGCCCAGGTAAAACGTTTCTTGAGGTGAGAGCAAATATTTTGTTTGCTTACTGCTGTCATTACCAGAGCAAATAATGCTCAAAGCAAAAAACTTAACTTTTGGGACTCGCTTTTCTTGCTTTAGGAGGTAAGCAGATCTCTAGACTTTCTGGTTCTGAGAAGTATATGGATAGACGGAGTAAAATAAAACAGTTTAACATTTACTTTCGATATTTGTTTATAAATAAAAATATCATTTAAATCCTTTCAAAGACATTTTAAATGGGAAAATACAAGATTAAAGGTTTTACATCAATTGGATTTATGTGCATGCAAAGTTTTAGACAGATGGAAAATAAACTTCAAACTTTGATTTATTGTACCTAGTCTTTTACTTTCGGCTAGACAAAATCCACAATACAAATCACTGAGATGAAAACGAAAATTTATTTTCAAGTTTCTCAGGGTGCTATATCATACGCAGTATTCCATGCATTATTTTCGATGTTATAGTTTTAATTCTCTTGCATCGACATTTTCTAGAATCTTAAAATATGTTAGTTCTTTTAAAATAATTTCTTTTTTTAACATGACGAAAATAAAACTTGTGATACTTGTTTTTGAGGCAATGTCTACCATACTGTCAAATCTCTATAGACGAAAATTGAATTTCTTTCAAAAAAAAAAAAAAAAAAAACTTTGAATCTGTCTTCTAGCAATTGGAATTATAGTGATAATGATGTAAATGTATAGTTGTTTCGAAAAATGTTAAACTCGTATTTGTGCATTTAATAAGGTGTGAAAAAAAGAAAGTTGACCTGCGGATTACGTCCGCAAAAGGGTCATTCCATGCCATGTGATCCAAAATTTGGGAAATTTTTTCCCGCACCCTTTTGTATTTCTTTGAAATTTGGCTCATCAATTGTACCCTTCGAGGTAATCAAAAGTCCATATTTATATATTTTTATCTCTTTTTTTTTATTTATGACACTTTGATTTTTCGAAAAACCCGCTTTTTTTCATGGATGCTTGAACATAAATTGGACAATAACTCAGCTCCGAATATAGATAGAAAGATTTGGTAAAAAGCATTTTAAAGTACATTAGTTGTTGTTTAATGGGATATGCAACATGACTAATTTTTGAAAAATTTTAATTTTTAAAAAATGAATTTTAAATTTTAAATTTAATTTTTTCAGAAAAAGTACAATGAGTTTTTTTTTAAAAAATTCTCAAAATTGTTTGTCTATTTTATCGTTATTTACGCAAAGTTTCAAGTTGGGATCTCAATGGGATCATATTTTTATGAATTTTTAAATAAAATTTGACTCATAAAATAATGACATTTTTCAGTTAAATATGGGGTTCTCTTACTGGGGATGGTCTAGTAAGTAGTAATTGATCATGACTATGCTTGAAATGAGCTGACATAAATTTGTAGAATGGTAAGTCCCCCCCCCCCTCTTCCACACAACCACTTTATATATATATATATATATATTTTCAAAACAGTATTAAAAAAAAGCTGGCACGTAAGAGTTATAATCATAATAAACTGGGACGCACGCTGCTAAAAATCAGTATTGATGAAAAAAAAATGAATATTGGTCACTTGGGTCAGGTAATGATGCACCTCGAAGTACTTTTTCTCAAAATCAGTTTTTTTCTTTGCCAATGTAAATATTACGTGGCATAAAAAATAACTGATGGTTAAAACTAGCCTCTTCTCACACTTGTGTCAATGTTTAGGCGTAAGTGGAAAAAGCATTTCTGGTTTTTTTTTATTCAGTTGCTAAGTTTCATTAAATGTATCCGAAATATTTCGAGTGAAACACGCTTTCTTCAAATACGACTTTCCCCTTAAAAATTATCGTGGGAATGGGGCGGAAACTGTCGGACTGACTGAAAAATACACGGTTTCCGATCTGAAAACTGCGTCGAAGACTTTTGAGTTTTTGTATTTAGTTTGCTATGCTATCCTTCTTTTTCACGATATTATTACAATACCTGTAGCTATTATTTCAGTACCTGTGGCCCTTTTCATACTTTATTTTCTTTATTTTAAGCTTTTTTTTTAATCTTAAAACTTACAAAAAGATCTGTCCTAAAATTAAGTTAAGCTACCCCCCAGTTTGACAACTTATATTTTCTCAGAACATAAGTAAAATCTCTTTCTGTGAAATTACGCTCCTAATGATGGTGGCTGGCCGAGAAGAAAGCTTGTTTAGTTCTTGACAAAACTTCGTGGGAAACCAATACGCAAAAGAAGACATTATGACGTTGATTGCTATATTTTCCCTTCAACTGTTAACAACAAAACGCAAGAACTGTAATTTTTTTAAAATAGATTTTACTTAATTTGCACAAGAGCTGAAATCAATTGAAATTGTCATGCGTATGGACATTAAAAGGTTCTGCTGAGTATATATGACCTTTGTTGAACAGGTTACTATCTATCTATCTATCTATCTATCTATCTATCTATCTATCTATCTATCTATCTATCTATCTATATATATATATATATATACACATAAATATTCCTTTTTCTTAATGAAACTAACGTAGATTAATCTTCTCCCAAAATAACATAACATAAAACTAAAGACTAAATTGTGAAATAACTGTTTTTTTTGTTTTGTATTTTACTACTTTATTTAAAATTAAAAAAAAAAAAACTTATACACATTCGGTTTGTTCACTTTTTTGTTCTCGAGACAAAAAGAAAAAACACAACGGAACATAATTGTATTCTGGGAATCTGTTACTTGAACGTTCCATTCATTTTCCCTAAACACTTAATATAACTATCTGGCAATAAAATATTTATGTTTTACACATTTATTTTGTTGAAAAATTCGCGACAGTATTGATCTTTACTATGTTGAACTTTAAAACTAAAATATATTCCACGAAAATAAGCGTCGTTTATTAATTTGGATATAACAGAAGATGATAAAAGATAAGAGCAAATGAAAGTTAGAATCATGTTTCGGATTATTTATCCAGACGTCTATTTAGAAGTTAGAACCCTTTTAAACTTGTTTTCATTTGAGAAAAATCATTGCATCCAGAGATAGCTTGTTGCGAATTACTACATTAGATTCAGGTACACACACTTTTAAGTCATCTGTTTGTTTCTTAAGAAGAAAACATATTTTTGCTATAGTAAGACTAAAAAATATGTATTTTAATTCTTTCAGTCGATATTTTTCATAAACTTCAGAGTTTTTTTTTTTTTTTTTTTGTTTTTTTCAAAACAGGACTGATTTTAATGCGTTTATACTAAACGATAATTCTTGATTTATCTGGTATGTATGTAGAAACAAATACATCATCATCAAAATGCACATAAAAAATGTCTAATATGATTTTATTTTTCCGAAAAGAACACGGAGATTATTTTTGATTTATCAGAGAAATCAGGAAGATGATCAGGGAATTTCACGTATATGTCGACCATTCAAAATATTTTATAATATTCATAAGTAACATTTAAACTGCGTAAGAGCTACAACGTGTATTGCAGGAGTTTGACTACAGGTGTGAAATCGTTTGGATGTTAAAAAGAGAGGACTTAGAAAGTCTTAAGAACAATGTTGGAAAAAAAAATAAGTAGTTTATTTTTTCCATTTTTTCTGTTAGAAATTTACATGGTTGAAACTTTGCTCTTCTTTTTGAATCATCTGCTATATCTGTATAAGTTAAAAATGGAATATATATATATATATATATATATATATATATATATATATATATATATATATATATATATATATGTGTGTGTGTGTGTGTGTGTGTGTGTGTGTGTGTGTTCCTTATACAAATCCAGTTTATTTCGGATTTCAACCAGCTTTGGCAGAGAGGTACTTAGGCACCCGAGGAAAAAAGTACGGGGGGGGGGAGGGGTTCGAACGCCACAAAAGAAATTAACCGTATGAAATTTAGTTTCACTACCCTAAAATGATATTTTTCTCTAATATGATGGAGAAAAAATGCTCCCAAAATTTAGAATAAAAGTTCTATGGAAAAGCCTGATTTTCCTGCATCAGATTATATTTGTTCGAATATAATATATTCAAGTAAAACAGAACGTGAATTATAACTGTTTTTAACTAATATTACGTAAAAAGGTAGGTAAGCCTTCAATTAGAAATCGATTATTGATCACGGTCATTGTTGAACAGTGCTTTTATTAAAATTTGTAGCGTGCAAGAATTTACTGAGAAATAATATTTATTGTCATTTTGTTTCTAAGACAAGAAAAAAATAAAATATAGCTTTCGTATTGAGGTTTTTCCTGTAATCTGGGAAATTAAATGTTTTCCTTTGTGGTTATTTAGCCGCAATCTGTTAGAAAATTTATTGTTTTTTTTTTTTTTTTGTTTAATCCTTATTGTTGAACACTCGTCATTTAACATAACTTGAAGTTTCAAGGTAAACCGTGCAAAGTCAAGCGATGCAACTAGTAGTGTAACTAAAAAAAAAATGTATTTACATGACGTAACTGAATGGCATTTTAATTATACGTCATACTTTTACCCAAGTTTAAAAACGTAGAACACAAAAACGCAGTTCGTCATATATTTGAGCTAAGCATAGAATTTAGCAGTGCAGCGTTTATTTGCCTGATATGTTGCGTGTAGGGTTGTTTACTTTCAGTTGGTTGAATTTTCCTCTTACGCGATTCAGGCTGCGTAAATAATTAATCCTACAGACAAGGGAACAGCATTCTCCATTTGCACTAGACTATACCGTTTACTCCTTTGTGAATACACATTGTTCTTAAGTAATAAGCGTAATATATTCCTTCTGCTAAATATGCACGTAAAACAAAACTTAGTTTTTCGACATCGTATTATGCTTGGATTATACGCCACCTCGAATTATCCGATGATTTTTGTTTTTTTTCAGACCGATTTGAGGACCTGCGAATTATACGCCGCCGCGGATAATAGGTATGGAAATACGTTATTCTAATATTTCACGTCTAAAAATGGAAAGCTCCTTTGTAGAATAAGTATTAAATCTATCGCGGTAGCAGAATGAAATCCCAAAATGAATTTTATAAAAAAGTAAGTAAAACAGGAAAAAACTGGCTTGATAAAAGCTAAAATGAAAATAAAAGCAAAGAAAATTGCCCTACTTAGAATGAAAACTGTCAACGTATAAAAGAAAATATATATTGTGAAAGAAAGGAGTTAAAATATGGCACATATTGGGAAAAAATGTACATAAAAAACCCTCATTTGTAAATTTGATGATCCATTTATAACCAGAATCAATAAGCATAATACTTTTCTAATTTTCTAAAGACATCACTATTCGCTTGGCTGAGTTAAGTATTTTAGGTGATTCGCAAATTTATAGGAAATCCAATTTAATGAAAGTAGAAATGAAAAAAAAGTCAATGATTTAAAGTCATTTTCTTGGATTAAAAGCGGAATTCTCAATTGATTTAGCTTCGGAGAGATTAATGTCTCTAAGTCAATTCTTGACAATAAAAGGAGTCAACTGTTCGCAAAAGTGTCTCCGTCTTTGGTTCCATCTTTCTTCAGCAATCAATTACTCAATACTAGAAATAGAATGGTATTACTGTAGGAGGGTTACCATCCTCGTTTAGTGGAATTAAAGCCACGGGAAGTTTGAATTTATGATTTTTTATTGTTTATTCCTAATTTTAGATTAGTTGAGTTTTTTTTTTTTCATTTCAAAATTTATGAATTCTAATTTGAAATGAAAAAGTTCTTCTTGACTTTCATTAACATTAACTAATTTCCCACAAAAAATTAAATTAAATTAAATTAAAATTAAATTAAAAAATAAAGACGTAATTTAAAATGCTCCACTCTATCTTTCTCTCTTTTTGTACACGCTTGTTAAATCTCATGCGGTTGTTATTGATGAACATTTGTGTCCTTTATGATGAAGAAATATTGTTGCAGTTCTGACTAAAGGCTAAGAAAAAAAAAATATATGCACCCACTCGCACCAAATTTAGTGTGCTAAATATACGGTACTGTGGCAGTTAAAAGAGTGTAATATATAATAGAATAGGGGCTCGTAAGAAAATGGCTAATAAACAGTATTTATACTAAATAAATAAACTTAAACTACGAGAGTCAATCAAAAGGTAAGTTGCAATGCTCTAGAAAATGTAACAGGGTATAAAATGTATATTAAAATTATTGGTATCTTAAAAATTCACCCAAAATCTGCAGCTATCGAGATCAGTTTGCGACTGATTATCAGAAAAACTAAAATTGCCTTAGGGAAGCTGCTACGTCACACGATAAAGGTGCATATCTGAATAGTTGCCACATAGTGTCATCAAAATAAGTCTTAGACGGAACATATTTACGAAGTGGTGTTACGATATTTCTGACTGACCTACGTAAAATACTTAAATTAAGTTAAATTATATGTGTGGGGTTAATGCTAACCCAGAAAAGAAATATCCCCTCTCTTGTGCTCCGAAATGCATAAAAAATATTGAAGTCCTTTCCAAGTGATTTATTATATACACTGGGTCAGGACTGCGTCATAGAAAAAAGAATACCAGTTACATATTTGTAAAATGCCACACATTTTGAACAGTGGAAACAAACTTGTTACTTAGAGGAAATTCGGGAATTTAGAGAGTTAATCAATTCCAATAGTTTACACGTTGATCTTAGTCCGATAACATTATTTTTTTACGATATTTTTCAGACGATATCAACTCTAAAACTTCTTGTATTCTTTCAATAGCAATATGTGACCTAAATAAAACGAAAAAAAAGAAAAAAAATACTTGTTAAGAATTGTTTTGTATGGTTTTGTTGAAAAAATTATTATTCGAATTCGAGGTTTATGTCCGAAAAAATATATATAAGCAATGCTTGTTCATATAATCGGATATATTAGTGCATATTATGAGCTGTTTTTGATGAACCGATGTAATATATGTGTACCATTTGTACACGACAATTGATATCCTTACAGAACTCGTTCATCATACTAAATAAGTTTTCGTTCACTGTGGAAGATATAATAGAATTCCCATGAATATATAAAATTGTTCTTTCAGTGATAAATTAAAAAAAACTATTATCATTTTATAATTCTAAACTAAGAACAAAATAAACTATTTATGCTGGAATTAGCTTCCCGTAATGAATTGTTATTATTATTTTCAAGATATTAATGAAACTGTAAACTAGAATCAGCGGGAGCAAACCACTGCAAGTGCTTGCGCAATACATGTTCTTCTCTTTGTATTACTACTTAGCTTTTATTATTTGAAAGTACGAGTAAAAACGTTTACTAACTAAACGTACGAGTTTAGTTTCAAATGTTAAACAAAAGCAGAAAATCCTATATTGCAGCTATAAAGAAAGTAATAAGGGGAAAATTACTAAAACATTTAGAAAGACATTTTAGAAACAAAATTAATGTTTTTCCAATATTTAACATTTTAAAATAAACCTGGCAATAGTTATTAGCAGTTACATTGGGAGATTTTTGTTACTAACCATACTGTAAAAGAAAATCCAAAACGTTACTGGTTGTTTCCATGTAACGTTTTTTCAATGGTTTTGTCAACTTCCTGGAAAAATAAAGTATATTTTTCAAAACGTTGTCTGAATTGCTGCACGTTGCACCGTATGCAGACATCTCACTATTCTGAAAAATATTTTTATCTCCCATTTCAAAGATTAACTGATAATATTTATAAACGCTTCAGTTTGATTACATCCCGTCCAGACTGATTAAGCAGTCCATGGTCCTGCAATTATTACAAAGCTAAGTAGTCCATCCAAATAAGTCCATGGACTGCGCACCTTTGCAATAATTGCAGGAGAGTTAAATTTTTGATACTTTCTAGCACTTAGCTTTGGACATGTTTCCAACTCTGCTTTGGAACTTTCTTTGTAAACCAAAAGGGTGCCATGCTATTATATACCTACCAGTGACACAACTGGCTTTAAACGGGAAGATTTCTAAGTTTTTCAGGAGGCTTCCAGGTTTATTTTTGGAAAGATTACTGAATTTTAGCGGAAACAATCGTAGCTTTTTCAAGATATGTTACTGGCAGAAATTGGGCTCATCAGCTGTCTATTGTTCCCCAGGAACTTTTCTGAATCGTTTTTACAGTGAAAAAGTACAAAACAACATAAACTTGAAGAGATAAAACTATCTGTATACATACATGTGTGAGCATTCAAAAGTTTATAAATATAAGTTAAAATTACATTACGTTTAGGCAATACCCGAGAAGTGTTCTATAGTTCCATGAGCAACTTAATATAAACTTTAAAAACATATTAAATGTGTTAAAGGTATAGTTGTAAATATTGGAAGATTAGTTACAGAAAAAACCATTTCGTGAACACTTTGCCTCTGTTTAAGAAATAATTTCGTTTATAAGCCTTCTTTTCGACGTCGTGACGTTTATCTTCTTCCCTTCTGACATTCGGAATATTTCAACCGTATACTGGTATCGGAACTTGACAGTGATGTTTCAATCGATTCAAACCTATTCTCAATTTTTATTTATAAAACCGATTCAAACGTTGTAGACACAATATACGAGAAAATAGATAGCATTTCTCAGTTTTGTATTTGATGGAACTAACACAGTTATAGTTTATTATAACCATCGCATGAGGTAATGTGTAATTATTTGTTTTTCCCGCTAGTATGAAAAGTGAAGGTTTAAAAGAAAGTTATATCGATGATCTGAAACACATACTTATGAAAGTAAAAATAAATGCTATTGCATGATTTCAATGACGTTTTTTCAGTGTTTGGAAAATAAAACTTTTCTTTCACAAAATCACTGATAAGCATTCTTTTGTAACACTATAATGTACCTAAAAAAGAATGCACTATAAATTCCCTACATACTAAATAACGTTTTTAATAATGTGAGATACATAGGCGTAGATACAGACGTTAAAAAACTTATTAAAAGGTACTGAAGGATGGAAAAAATTAATATATTGGCAACTGCAATTAAATAAATCGATGCAATGGAAACATTTAACTCATATTCTTTAATTAGAAATTCGCCCGTCAAAGTATAGAGGGTGAAAATTGCTTCAACATTTGAACGAAACAATTGCCGGTTTGGTGATATTTTGTTAGTTGAAATTTTAACATGAACTCACAAGGAGAGGTTACGGTCTCGGAAATTCAGATCGGGATGAGATTTGGCAGATTAGTAGTATCCCTTAAGGGTACTCTCAGGGTAAAGTAATAAAGCGCACTAGCCATAAAATTCCGAGAAAACAGCCTTTAAAGATTTACGCGCAACTTATTAACTAGTAGAGATTGTCCGTAAACAAGCGCCCGGCGGTCATGTGGGCAGCGCGCTGGGCTTCCATGCTGTCGATCCGGGTTCAAATCCACTGCGAGTGTTTTTTTTTTTTTTTTTGTTCATTTATAAAGTAACTGTTACAGCTTTGTACAATTTGAATTGAAGATAATGCGAAATTTTTAAACACGTAAAGCACTTGAATAGAGAAAATGGAGATAAATTAAATCGATACAAGTTAAAATTTGAATTACAAAGGCTACAAAATTACTGTGGAGCTTAATTTATAGATGATTTTTAACAATATAGTTGTTATTTATATACATACACCAGAATGATATTTATCATAAAAACATGGAAAACAAAAACTGTTTTGATATCTCGCACAATTTATAAAGGAAGATTGCTTACAGGATCAACTTTTTTGTGAAAGAGTCGTTGGAAAACATACTTCATTTACATTCAGAAAAATTTCTCTTTTGTCAGAATGTTTAGAAGTATACCAGGTATATCGAATCATTTTATCAAAAATTGGCGATGACAGTTGATGGACAATTGATTGTATTTTTATGCAGTCTTCACGGGCATTTATTTCTCTATTATTTTCAACGATAAACGCGCAATTATGTATATTTTTTATTAAATTCTTTACCTGTCTATAAAAATAGACGTCGCAAGGTTGAACAAGTGGAGTACATTTTGGTGGAATCCCTTTAACTGAAAAGTTGGAGATTTTTCATCATCCTGGAAAATTTGGTCGTATAGTTCAGGTTTTGTTTGTCCTCCCGAAGAGTCGATAATCAATAGAAATTCTTCCTTTCCCACATAAAACTTCAAGCAAACGGTTTAAAAATTCGATGTATAGTCTTGTCGTTACCTTTCCTGATTTCGAAGATGTTATTATGACATTTTTATATTTTTGTTAGTATTTATCAATTGTTTTTTGAATTCGGGGGCCAAAAATACCAGTTGCTTTTTGTAAAAAAACAAATACAAAGGGCAGAACTTTTCCAGACAGGGTAAAAGAATATTGAGCTGTATATGAATGCATTACTCTATTCATGTCGTGCCTTTTGACGAAAATAGTTTTACTTCCCTTTCGAGCCAAAGTCCTGTTGTACGCCGACTGATACTGACATCCTGGAAAAAGGAAATGGGAATTAAAATATTTTGTCAAAATCAGGCGCGGATCCAGAGAGAGGGTTGTGGGGGGGGGGGTCATGACCCATCTTTTAAATGACCAAATATAGAAAGAAATTGCATTTTTGGGACATATTTTGAAAAAAAATTTCCCATTTCGCACAAAAATTACCCTTTTACCCCTCCCTTTCCGAAAATGACCTCCTCCTAAACCAGAAGCTGGATCCGCCCTTGGTCTGAAGATTGTAAAATAAGTTTTTAATTACTTACCAGTTTGGTCAGAATTGATAACATAATCGTTTTTGAAATTCGGTATCAACTTTAACGTCTGGATTACAAAAGTGTCTGCAGAAGCCAAACTTTCTTCGATCGTCGCAGTTTCTCTTTTTGAAACAAATTTTGTGACTTTTCGCTGACGAATGGCATGCTTCCTTTTGAATTTTTTTTACCCAACTGTCAGATGTTTTAAATTCAAAATCTGTAAACTGTCGTGCTGCTGCTAAAGCCCACTGTTGCAAGTTCCGAGTAGTAACTTGTTGATAATTCTCTCGAGCTTCTAGAAAACGATCATATGTCCAAGAATTGATTACATCGTATTGATCTAATAGATTTCCTCCATTTTTTATTTCTTTCTCCCATTGCGATAAATATTCATTTTTTTTAACCTTTTTTTTTTGTAAGGTTTGTAGATTCCATGAGGGGTGAGCCGTTGCTATGTTCACAACTTTAATTTTGTAATCCAAAGGAAGATGCTCTACCTCTCTTCTTTTTTCCTCTTTTGGTTCGTATTCAGCTGATGAGCTTTGAATTTCGACTTGCTCAAAAGGTTCCTCCTCACAGTTTTCATTTTCATGAGCAAGTTCGTCATCAGTTACAAATATTTTTTCAACCAGCATATCCATAGTACGTTCATAAATTTCTTCGCCCATTAACACTGCTTCATGAGAAATTGAACTAGATGATTCTGCTGCAATCAAATGGTTTTCAGTAAGCAAGCTCTCGTAATAAACGACCGCATCTTTTAATCTCTGCTTCAACAATTCCTTGTGCAATGAATTTTGATCCATTTTGCCAACAGATTTTATTTGTTTCAGGATTACTTCAATAACCGACCATTTCGATTCACAATATTTTAAAAACTGAAATCCTTTTTCACGGTATAGAATGTTCCAGTCTAATATACAGTACAGACGATAAATAAATTTAATGATGAAAACAAATATGAACATTGCAAACAATAATAGATGGAAAATAAAGAGTTGAATATTCAATGAAAAATACAGCAGACGATAAATTTACAAATAACAGAATCAAGGAGCAAAACCATTGCTCGATAAGTACGGTTAGGTTTTTTTAAAATTTGACTACCTGCTTATATGCAATAAAACAACATTCTTACTCATCCACAAAGAAACTGATTATGTTTTTATTGCAAAAATCATTTACTTCGTCAAAGTTTATAATATCTAAAAATGTGTAATCACTTGTTTGTGAGAATAGTAAATAGAGTTTTGCAAACTGCAAAAAGCGGTAATAGTCACTTTATAAATGAACAAAAATGAAAAAACTCGCAGTGGATTTGAACCCGGATTGACCGCATGGAACCCCAGCGCGCTGCCCACATGACCACCGGGCGCTTGTTTACGAACAATCTCTACTAGTTAATAAGTTGCGCGTAAATCTTTAAAGGCTGTTTTCTCGGAATTTTATGGCTAGTGCGCTTTATTACTTTACCCTGAGAGTACCCTTAAGGGATACTACTAATATGCCAAATCTCATCCCGATCTGAATTTCCGAGACCGTAACCTCTCCTTGTCAGTGGATTAACCCTACACTCCAGTAAATAGTGTTTTTTGTTGAAGCCTTTTTTCTTTTCGTCATTCTCATAGAATGACAGTCTTACCGATAAAACAGTTAAGTTACTAGATCCAGTTCATCCTTTTCAAAATAAAACATTTCCTTGCATGTCAAACATTACCAAAATACATATTATCAAATTATCATGCCGTAGCGATAGTTTCATTTTTGGTGACGTTAGGAGCACTTATTCGATCATTTGCTATTTTATATATGAGGATATAAATTACAATAGCTAAAAATGCGATAAAATATTCAACCCATACGTTTTATAATTTTAATGCATTATCTAATGAAGAGAGACTATTATGTTTTTGTTTGCTAATGTTCTTTGCTGCTTTAATTAAAAGATATTTCTTTACTGAATGCTATTTTTAGTTTTTTTAGTTTCTGTCAATACATGGAATATTAGCAGATATTTCACGTATGATGTTACTAAAAAACATCCCGTCAGTATCGAAAAGTAGGTGACTGTTTAAAATGTTTTTTAGTGACTGGTGGCAAGTCTTTCGTTTTAATAACCAGCAGCAGGACAAATTATGTATCATCATTTTCTTGAAGCCATTTACATACTTCCCAAAAAGCATCATTGTTTTATTTTTCTGCAGAACAATCGAGAGGCGTCGTGCATCATGATTTGTGTTAGAGATAATTTGAGTACTTTCTTCGGACCAAACCTTTTCGAAATTCAATCTGTTTCCCAGATGATAAATAATACCTGTAACTGATAAATCTTTGATAGTAATCATGATTGCAAAAAGCAAGAGAACCTTTTCTGGCTGTTTATATTTTATGAATTTAAAAACATATGTAGCAGTTATGATTTTTTTTGTATGTACCTGCTCGTTTCAGACCGTAAAAACACAATGGTTCAAAAATAATGACGTGTTTTTGACTATTAAATCTGGAATAAGAGACTACTAGTGCTTCATCCTGAGTTCATTTTTCTATAACGATAAATATGTGCGGGATTTTTTATAGTAGACAGTGGCAAAAGACCTGAACTTAATCACTTACAAATAACTTTACCCAAGTGTGAATTACCAACTGAAATAAAACTATGCACATTGATATAACACTTAAAATTATTGAACCCGTATTTATTTATTTTTTGGCAATAATATATTTTTTACGGCATGAAATTATCCTCAAAATATTAGATAATTGGGATGTTATTAGGTTAAAGATATATTGTTTTTTATTTTAAATTTTTAATTGCAAAAATTCAAATAATGATTAAAAATTTGAAAAAACTAAAATTGTTGACATTTTCGGATTTTTTCTAAAAATACTTCTTATAGGGGTAAACCATTCCTTGCAATCTTACCCCTTCACCTTCTTGACCTCACCATTTCCGATTTCAATAAAATTTGGCGTGAACGACACATTCGACAAGATAATTAATCCTGCCAATTTTTAGATTTCTGTTTTTAAAATTGTTCAAAATATAAACCTGTAAAAAACTCAAAATGTGCGAAAACAATGATGTGTTCATACAATATACTGTAACTTCTCTAATAAATATAGTGTAATGAAAATTCAAAAATCATTCTAAAATTTAAAAAAAAGTTTTCCATTGATTTATTACATAAGTTTCAAACCATAAATTAAAATGTCAAAGTCATTCACTGTGACGGGGCACGCCCATATATGAATTAATGCATTATTCTAATCTTATAATTGCAATTAAAATGCATGTATGTAAATACATCAATGTAATTATTGTAACCGCATCTGCGTCAAATATTTTTGTGCGATTTTGTCCATAGTAGGAGCAATCCTAACTTGAGAACGTTCGTATGGTGTGAATTAGCACAGCCTTTACAATGCTTCCACGTTAGGGTTGTCCCAACTATAGTTGTGAGTAAAATAAGCGTCATTTGCCTGAATTTCATAAAAAAATCTGTACATTTAAATCTAAGAGTTTTTTAAGAATCTATTGAGACATTTTAAATATTTTTGGCTAATCCATTTAAATTTACATATTTTTCCAGAAATCTAACAAGAACACCTACACGACTGCCTGATCCCTTTCTCGCTTTTCCAGACTGGGTGGCAAATGCTTACATTCAGTAATGTTTTCTAATGCAAATATTTTTTATGTACCTTACAAATGCTTTTCCGTGTAGTCAGGGTCTATTACTATAAGTGGACATAACATACTTGCAGGAAAAAATTTCTTTGTAACCGTATTAAACTGCGTCTTCTGAATATTTTCTGAAGAAGTCTGTGGGACTAAACATGTCTCAGAAAAATATGGAAATTGCAAAACACATTTACCATGTTTAGTAAGAAAGAACTTCATTCTTCGTTTATCCTGGTTGTTCCTTTGATAACAATCTATAATGCTGAGTTAATGAGGAACTGAAACATTTTCTAGAAAGTAGGTGGCTCTGGAAGAACAGAAGAAAAATTAACATGTTTCTGATGTAGGTTTTGTAACAAGATTGGGATTGGAAAACAGAGGTCGGGATCCAACTTTTTTTTTTTAAAGGTCATTGATTGGAAGTAATAGAGATAAAGAACTGAAGAAGTTGAGCGCTGCAGAGGAAATGTCAAGTATCTCGAGGGCAGTGAGAGCATTTGAGGACCGAATGGGCTAAGGATGTAGTCTGGCTGACTCGGTTATGTCTGAAGAAAACTCAGAAGAAATAGAAAAATCTATAAATTGAGAATCTTTTTTCTATTTCTTCTGAGTTTTCTTCAGACATAACCGAGTCAGCAAGACTACATCCTTAGCCTATTCATTCCTCAAATGCTCTCACTGCCCTCGAGATACTTGACACTTCCTCTGCAGCGCTCAACTTGTTCAGTTCTTTATCAGTTATTATTTTGTTTTGTTTTAACACAGCATTAGTATTATACGATACTTAAAAAACCTTTATCTGCCTTAATGTTAATATCAAGAAGTTTAATCAAATTTAATGGGTACTCAAATACTTGTCAAATAAGATAACGAACTTGCAATCCTCTCGTCATTTTGTCCAAACAGCCATGCGTCATCTTACGCCATTCCTACATGCCTGTTTTCAGTTTGTTTATAAAACCGTAGCTTGTCGTCAGAATTCGAAATCACACGTGGTTCTTTGCATTAAAACTTGTATTTTACATATACTAAACGAAGAAAAAAAAACCATGCTGTTGCAGAGTATATATCCTTAAGCAGTAAAGTAAAAACAAATCTGTCGTCGAGTATATCTTTATGCAGTAGGGTGGAGTGAAAAAATAATAATTTTTGATTTTCGGAAACGGGTACCTTTCAATAATCGTGTTTAAGGCTCAGTAACAAATCTGCAAAATATTTCATTTTTACGACGTCATCTTGAGTATACCATTTGACTTAAATTTGATTTTTTTTATAATTTTCTTAGATTTTTGAAAAAAAAAAAAAAAAAGCATTAGAAATGAGAAAAAAATGATAACGAGTGGATTTTCTAAATGGTAGAACAATGCCTAAAATATACCGATATGTTTTTTTAAAACCATTTTAAATTTCAGTTCAGAGTGCGCATTACGCCGATATTTTAAACATTTTTGTAACACAATGTTACCTCTCAATATTTACTTAAAGTGTCATCTTTTTCTGATTCCTTTTCTTACTATTACCTAGCATTATGCAATGAACAATGCGATGCAAATAACTAAAAGGCATGTGTCTAAGTTTATGATGATTCACGAACTCCGCGACCCATGCAATTGAGTTAACATTGAATTTGACAGTGCAGACAAGATCGCAGCGTGAAACGTCCCTGTCCCCTTCCTGACATCATTAGACGATATTCGTGCTTTGGCAGTGAGAGTGGCGACATTTTCCTTGGATTTAGGTAAGTTATAAATTTTTAGTGCAAGACTTGAATTCAAGTTGTCTGTGAAAATTTAAACTCATGTGGCAAGAATTTATCTAATCCTTTGATAAATAGTGGGCAAGAAATGGCTGAGTCTGTACTTCCTACTCGTCTAGATGTGTTAAAGTACAACAATCATGTTTGGAAATCTGAAAAAGATTAAAAAAAATGGCAAAAATCCTAGTTTTTACAAGTGTCCAAGTTTATTGTAGAGAAATGATTTTCTGATTGAACAAAAAAAGCTTCGATTTCATATATTACCTCTAAAACTATACGCGATTTTTCTAAAAAAGAGGTTGTTTTACTTCAATCACTCAACAAATCTAACAAACGAGACAAAGAAAAGGATAGTTTCCAAAAAAAAAAAAAACTAACAGACTTTAGCAATCGAAGTGAAGGATTGCTTGTCGTTATGGAGTTCAAATGTAAAGATTTTCATATTTGTAAATGTAATTGGGGGAAAAAAGGGTTCAGACTCTTAACAGCAGCAAAAATGGGAGAATAAAGATTGCAAACTAATCGTCGTAAGGTACATGAAACTAGCTTCTATGACGGCAAAAATAAATAAATAAATAAATAAATAAATAAATAAAATTAGAATTTATATAGACCCTCTCAAGATGTAGGTAGGTTGCATTTCAGGAGGTTTGTATGTTCCCGGTTCTTCAGATACAGCGAAAAATAACCAAACAATGCTAATAATACCAAATTTTTTCCGAGTATGTGATAGGCAAGGCGGGCCTGATCGTCTAGCTTTAGCTTTATCTTCGATGTTACAACGGCTTGTTCTTTAGAAAATGTTAACAATTGTTGTGTGTATTGACGAAGGTAAAGTAAGGAAGATCGAATGAAAGCCCGACATGCAGTTGTCAACAAGTAGATAGACGTGCAGTCCTGTAATATACATGCTTTGATAGAACACTTGATGACCTCTTGCGTTTAAATCAAACAAAAGATGGCAAAATGCACAGAAAAACTGTTAACAAAGACGGTAATTCAGTAACAGAGGAGCCTGAATCGCGATTTATTGTTTGCAAAGTATGTTGACTAGAAACGCCAATGATATTGCAAATTCTATATTAGAGCATCTTTTAGAATACAATCTTACAATATCTAAAATTATTTTGCATTGGTTGTGAGGAACGCAATACAAACACAAGACAATACAAAGGTAGAGTTAGGAAAAAGGAAGAAAAACTTGGTAGACCGCTTCAGGGATGGAGATTTCGGGTGGGACATAACGTGGGTGAGTCCTGGGTAATTTCACAAGAGCTAGCGAAGAGTTGCACGTTACGAGGTAACAACAAAAGGATTAAAAAAAAGCTTCGAAAACAATCTAAGTAAATATTGAGAGGAGATTTTAAATTATAAAAGTGTCTGAAATTTACCGGTATATTTTAGGCCTTGTTCTTCCATTTAATAACCACCGTAAGCATTTTTTTATATCTAATATTTAATAAAATGAAACATCAGAAAAAAACACAAAAATTTAAGTTAAATGCGCAGACTAAAGATAAAGTCGTAAAAATGAAATATTTTGCAGACTTGTTACTGAGCCTCATACACAGTAATTGAAAGTTACCTGTTACCGAAAATCAAAAATTCATTTTTTTTCACTCCACCCTGTTACGCAGTAAACTCAAAAAAAAAAAGCAAGTACAAGCAAGATAAATCCATCTTGGTGGTTACGGCTCACAAATAAATATACTCTGACCTCCTTTTCAGTGAATTTCGTTGCGCACCACCTGGGTCTCAAAAATTAGTTAGACATTTGCTGATACCTTTGAATGAATTTCAGATCCTTCTTTCTAACCCGTCATCTTACTAAATTATGATTGCTAAATTCGTCATCTTACCCTGTTCGTCACAATACCCCTACTTCTGCCTTTCTCCTTACTGTGTTACACATTATTTTGAAAGCATAAAACATTTACTATACTAATAAGGACTATGAGCTAGTTTTGATTTTTTAGGCCTTGACAAATGTTTGTAAAAGCGTCTGGACCATATTTAAAATTACCCGCCAGAGACCGTTTGAAACTTTAGTACATCAAAAAGAAACTAACATCACGCTATAACACATACAACTTCGTCTATCAAGGCAATTAGTTACCCACCGTCATGTTTATCAATATAAACTAGCAAAACATATAACTACATAACATATTAAAAGTTGGTATGCATTAATTGAGTTTAAATATAACTCTCCGTAGTTTAAAGAGTTAAATAAGTCAATGGATAAATTTTGAAAATTACCCCGTACATACAGGTCTGTGTGTGTGTAAAGACTTAGGCGCAAAAAACTGCAAGTGCATAAGAACTAATGCATAAACTTTAGAAGTTAAGTGCATAAAAATTAATGTGTACATTTTAGAAGTTAAGTGCATTGCAACTAATGTGTAAGTTTTAGAAAATAAGTGCAAAAGAACTAATGTGTAAATTATAAAAAAATAATGTATAAGAAAAAAAGGCGTAAATTTTGGAAGTCAAGTGCATAAGAACTAATTTGAAATTTTAGAAGTTAAGTGCATACGAACTAATGAGTAAATTGTAGAAGTTGATCTACATATAGACTAGTTTATCTTCCATTTTTTCATGATTTTTTTAAAACTTTGTAATAACTGTGTAACGTTAATTATGGCCATGAATAAGATTTTCTGAACATTCTATAATTAATTCAACCACAATCTTTATTCTGACACTACTGTACGGAAAAAGCTAAACTCTAGTGCGTGATGTAAATTCTTCGGAATTTCTGTTCTCAATGTTTTTTTTTTTTTTCACTATTCCTTTTATTTTTCGAAACGAAGTTTTTTTAGTTTAAAATTCACTCAAGCTTTTGTTCGAACACATGCAAAGAACAATCGACTTGAATGTTTCCTAAGCTCTTTTCAATAAGACACGGTCTTGGGATTGAACAACATAAGAAAATGGAGTAAAAGAAACACTCGGAAATGTAGAAAAAAGTGGAAAATCACAATTTTCAAACAATATTCAAATTTGAAGCGATAGCACCGTTTTGGAATTTTTTCTTCAGCTTTACTGTTTATTCAAATTCAAATCAAGTTTTGAATATTTTAATGAAAATATTTGTTGCTCTTCTGCACCTTAGTTTATTTATTTTTTTTTTTTTTACTTGTGTGAGTTAAAATTTTAGCAGTATGCAGAAATAATATGTTAATAACATTTCAATAAGCACTGAAGTAGATCTACACATTATCGTCATTAACGTCATTTCGTAAACATCTTTTTTGTGTCGCTTTTTGAGAAACTTCATAATAACTAAGACAAAACTAATCTGGCAAAGGAGCCTCAACAAACGTTAATTACTCTATACAAAAATTTATTCCATGCTCAAAAAATACCGAACTAACTTTGGAAAATACCTCAACAAAATCTTGCATACTCTAGGTACAATCCAGACCGTGTCCTCCAGTTAATCTTCTTTGCTAATCTTTACTAATAATAAAGCTGGAAGTCTCTCTGTCCGGAGGATGTCTGGATGTCTGTAGGATGTCTGGATGTCTGTAGGATGTCTGGATCTCTGTCACGCGCATAGCGCCTAGACCGTTCTGCCGATTTTCATGAAAATTGGCACAAAGTTGGTTTGTTGCATGGGGGAGTGCACCTCGAAGCGATTTTTCGAAAATTCGATGCGGTTCTTTTTCTATTCCGATTTTAAGAACAAAATTATCATAAGATGAACGAGTAAATTACGAAATTACCATAACGTGGAACCATAGCATGGGCATAAGCCAATTGGCGATAAAATTCACCATACGTTATTTGTAAATATACAGGCGAACCAAAAGACCTCTTAATTTTCTATTACGGGCAAAGCCGTGCGGGTACCACTAGTAAATAATAAAGCTGAAAGTCTCTCTGCCCGGAGGATGTCTAGATGTCTGTAGGATGTCTGTGACGCGCATAGCGCCTAGACCGTTCGGCCGATTTTCATTAAATTTGGCACAACGTTAGTATGTAGCATGGGGGTGTGCACCTCGAAGCGATTTTCCGAAAATTCGATTTTGTTCTTTTTCTATTCCAATTTTAAGCCCATTTTTCACAGAAATTTAATAAACTGAGAAAGAATTTGTTCTGAAAATTACCTTTCTTTTCTTTACTTCTTTATCTTTCTTCTTTTCTTTTCTTCTTTACTAATAATAAAGCTCAAAGTCTCTTCAGCCGATTTTCATGAAATTTGGCACAAAGTTAGTATGTAGCATGGGGGTGTGCACCTCGAAGCGATTTTTTGAAAATTCGATGTGGTTCTTTTTCTATTCCAATTTTAAGAAAAAAACTATGATAAATTACGAAATTATCATAACGTGAAACCGTAACTTGGGCACAAGCCAATTGGCGAGATACGAAATTATTATAACGTGGAACTGTAACGTGGGTACAAGTCAATTGACGAGAAAATTCACCATACATTATTTCTAAATATACAGGCGAACCAAAAGACCCTTTAATTTTTCTATTACGGGCAAAGCCGTGCGGGTGCCACTAGTTACTAATAATAAAGCTGAAAGTCTCTCTGTCTGGAGGATGTCTGTAGGATGTCTGTGACGCGCATAGCGCCTAAACCGTTCGGCCGATTTTCTTGAAATTTGGCACAAAGTTAGTATGTAGCATGCTCACAAAAAAAATTTCACTCAAAAATCGACCTTAATTTCCATTTTACTCACCCCAGAATTAATACTGAGTTTTTTTTTCGACTCGACCGCACGTGGAAACGTGACTAAGAACGTATAGACACGCGAAATATCCATAAAGACGATAATTAATGACGTTAATTATAACGAATTTTCTCGTGACGTCTGTATATACGTATAGATGTATGTGCGGATGTGCGTATGCATGTCGCATAATTCAGGAACGGTAAGTACTGGAAAGTAAAATTTGGTACGTAGACTCCTAGTGGGGTCTAGTCGTGCACCTCCCCTTTTGGTTGCATTCGGGTGTTTCTAAAGGGGTCTTTTGCCCCTTTTTGGGGGGAAATCATTGTAAATTTCGATGTAAACTCAAGTGGTGTTATAATTTGGCGGACACTTGGCGATATATCGCCAGTCTTTTGGTCGCCAAGTTTTGTCACCAATTTGGCGACAAACTAGGCGATTTTTTTTTTAATTTTTAAATCTGCTTCAATTTGGCCACTGTTGGTGATATTTAGAGAGTAAACTATTGACTCACATTAAAATTGCAAGTAATGGGGAAATGATATTAAATTGGCGTAAAAGGAAGTCATGTGATGCACACATCAGCTCATTATGCTAGAACGCAAGTAGCGATGGTGGCTCGATGGTGGAATCAACAAACGTGCACCAGATCAATGGTGCTTGTTTTTGAACATCACAACTGAGTGAAAGTTGGTTCTTAATCTGAGTTAAAATTAAAGTTTTAATTGGAGATGAAAATAAAGTTATTGATTTGTGTTGAAGTTAAAAATCTTTTCCAGTGTTTAAAGTTCATAATATTATGAATCTATTACACTATCGCCATCAAAATAAGCATTGTAAGTACAATTTTTGCCTAGTTTTGTATTAGAAGCTGTCAAAAGTATTTTCGGTTAAATAAAAATAGTTTTTAGAAGTTAATGTTTTTGGCTTAAAATAAATTTAATGTTCCATATTGTGCTTTAATACAATTTAATGTAACTGCGTTATATTCAAGAAAATAATGCAAACCTTGTCAAACACTATTTTATTTATGCTAGCGCAAATTATAATTTTTTATAATTTGCGCTAGCTAATCATATTTTGTATTGAGTCTTCAATTGTTTATGTACGATATATTATTAATGTATAGGATATAAAGGTTTCATTAACGCTAAAAAATATATACAGGGTGTTCTGTTTTAACCTGAAAGACCTCTGTTTTCGCTAACGTTAGTCAAAGATGCATACTTCCGATTTCGAAAATGTTCAAAATGAGATGCAGGGTTAAGATATTAAAAATTTGAAAGAAAAACAAAAATGAGTCAAAAAAAATGTAACTTTTTACATGGGCCGTAGGTCCCCTAACTTATATTTAGGAAAAAGTCTCCTTTGAAAAATAATTCCAACACAAAAAGTTTGACATTAGTACGACTAATATTCACCGAGATTTGAAACGCAGCTTTTTGTGACTTACACCATTTTACAGTCGCCGTCAATAACACCTTTTGGTGGAACTTACAGCAGTTAACAAGTGTTTAAAATTATATGTGTGCATAGAGAGCGGTTTTTTTATTTGATTGAGGTTTTGCAGTGTGTTTTTGCGTATTATGGAATAAGATTTGCATTTATTTTTGAACAGCAATGAAAAATAAAAAAAAAAAATATTTTTTTTACTTCAACAAAGTGTTATTCTTATGAAAGGACGAGAAGTTTCAATCTTATCTTCTATATGGTGCCTTAAAACTTTGAATTTGAATATCCCCTTGAGTTTTGGGTGGCAGAATTGTGAAATTTTTTGTGTTAGTAATGTATTTTAATAGAGATTATTTCCCTAAATATAAGTTAAGGGACCTTGGGTCCGTATACAATGGACATTCAAAAACTCCAAAATGCCATTAAAAATAAATAAATTTAGAAAAAAAAGACTCACTTTTTGTTCACTGTTGAATTCCAAATGGTAAACTAGTAATTAAAAATTATTTTTTGATAATTATTTGTAACGTAAAGTATATGTACAATTTCATCTGTTTTGTATATCAGTGCAGATAAGTTTTCAGTAATTTGTAGTTTCTCTATTTAACTTTAACTTTTGAAATAAATAATTTCTAAGTTTATCGTATCTGAAACGAATTTCAGTCATCAAATATTGATTTGAAATAAAAATTAAAAACTTAAATTCTTTATTAATATTCATCAAAGGAACGGCTCTGTTTTCGATGCATAATTTGATGTTTTTAATCTTCATTTTGCAGCTATTTTATTAAAAATTGCTTAATTTTGCATAGAAGTAATAAACTAAAACTATTGTTTGTTTTAGGTTAGGTTATCTAAGGACGTATCCGCAATTGCCTTTATTGAAAGATTTGCGGTATTCATTATACCTAATAGTTTTATTAAGTACTATACTAACTTTTTGTTTAATATTTTATTTCATAAAAGATTAAATCATTTATGATCCTTGGATTAGATTTTATTCTTAAACTATGCTATTGTAATAGAATCACTTTCATTTGGCCGTTCATTGCGTTAAAATTAACTCAAGTCATATTTATACACAAATATCATGCTTTAATTATGACTCTGTACAATATCTATGCCATATACATTTGTAAATTATTACCAATAAAGATCCTTGGATTGTGAAATAAAGCTTAAAAATCGAGATTTTTCTGAGGATTAAATGCAAATGTACACCGCAGAGAAAAATCTTCTTATTTGCGAAAAGATAAAATATTTCGTAAATGTAACACATTTGCAAGTACAGTTGGACCTCGATTTAACGAAATCAAAGGGACCGAAACTTTTATACGTTAAATCGGGGTTATTCGTAATATCGAGGTGCGAAAATAATTTCACTAGTCTTATCTGATAAGCAACTGCGTAAAAATAGCCATAATTAGAAAGTGTACACTTTTTACTCAGCATTCCGTTATTACACAATAGTTAATTCGGACAACATCTGTTCGGTTAACATCTAGTTCGGTTGTTGTATATTCCAGATTGACAACAAGGACGAAACTGCACTCTCTGAATGGCATAATCGGGTCAACTGTCGGAAGGTAACTCACTAACGATCAAGTAAGAAGCGGTATGCAGCATGTGTACATAAATGACTCATTTTTTGTCACTTTGATATGCCTTTGCAATGCACTGGTAAAAGCTTTAAGGAAAAAGTATGGCAAATACGGTACTGTGTAGTCAGTCTGTCTTTGTATTTCGGTTGGTAATTGTTTGCACTATTATATTTGCTGCAATTGTGCGAAAACCGGTTTACGTTGATCATAACGATTATTGGCATTATGCCAATATAAAAATGTCTTCTACTTTAACCCAAACATAATCAAGTTCATCGAGTTAGAAGCATACTTTTACAAGAGCCAGAAAGTATCAACCACGTAAAATAGTTTAACTACAAAACAAATATACACAAAAGTGGGATTATTACTTGCCTCCTGTAACTGACTGTTAGCTGGATGCGAACGCCTAAAACAAGAGAAGGGAAAAAAATCAGATCCAAATAACAATATTATGAACAGTTAGCGAATTTTCAAGGAATTTTAATTTAGTGAGAGCATGGGGTTACTAAAATTATTTCTGCTCAGACTTGAAGGAAATTTTTCAAGAAGATACTTCCTCTCATTCTAGCGGGGAGTTTAGGTTATTGGCTGCAGTTACAGAGCGTTGTACGAACTTAGGACAAGTACAAGCTTCATGCAACTTACTATAAAACAATACCCTAGTGTAATAATGGACAAAAAATTAACAATCGCTAGATCATAGTAAAGAAATGTTTTTGGATGAATATATTATTTGCCATTATATCCCCATCATCAAAATAAGAGGTTAAAGTCTGCCGAAATTTTAAGGAAAGCAGAAAACTTAAAGCGTAAATTAGTGGGTTTTGATGAGTAATGGAAGACATCGTTTACACGTTTTACAGATATTCTACCATATATATATATATATATATATATATATATTTTAGGGGTAACAGTAGATGCATTGCATTTTACAGACAAAGTGCGATCCCCCGGAATAGCATCCACTTTTTCACGTAGTGCCACTATCGGTGGGATGCCATTGTCACGAAAATTTTTACGCACAGTTTTCTTTAAAAATGGAGGAACTTGGGCTCTATTCGAAGCAAAACTGCACTAAGAATTGAATTTTGCCTGGAGAAAACTACATGCAAAACGAGTGCTCCAGAGATCTTTTACATTTTTTGCATCTTGAAAATTCACCGACTAGAGCCAGGTTTGATACTGTGCGTTTCGGCGAGGGAGGAAAGCGTCTTAATAACTCTGTTGTTCTGCCTCATATAGATGGTGAAATCACTTTACATTTTTATTAAGACTTTTAATTTGGCACTTAAAAATAAATAGCAAACATTTCCTGATAACGGAGGATCGATGGCTAATTATTATTTTTCAACAAAAATGCCTCAATACACTCTTTCGGTTGCTATATATTTCAGCTTTTAAATGATTGCACTATTTGAGGGGCTACTTGGTAAGTTTGTTTTGAATTAGTCTTAGCTTTTTTTTTTTTTCTCAATTATTAAAACTAGAGTAAGATAAGTCATTTATGCAACCTTAAACAACTAAATATTTGTAAAATACTAAAAAAAAACAATATATAAAATCAGAATTCTGAACCAGAAAAACATAGGTAAGGGTGGCTTAAAGGGGGTAGGTTTTCGAAGAACGCTCGAAAATTGCAGCTTTTGGATTTTTATCGCAAAACAATTTCGGTTTTTTTTCCTAGCAGGGATGTTGAACTTTAAAATAAGAAGTAATTTTTGTATTAGTTCAAAATGAATATTAATTTATTACCATTTTTTACGAACATTTGAAAAAGCCGCTTTGCCCCACCAGTGAGCCCAAAACGGGTAAGCTTAACTAATTGTGATTTGGTACATATGCCAATCAAATATGAAGTTATAAATAATCAAAATAGTTGACTAGCTACCTGCCATTATATAAAAAAATGTAAAACAGTTGTACTTATCCATTTTATAGTCAGTACATTTGTTTATAAAACAAAAAGAAATAACTGATTAAATTAATAGACTAATTAATTGCCATCCTAAAAAATAACTTTTTAAAATTATACTTATCCTATTAAATTAGGAAATCTAAGTCAGCACACAAGTCAAGAAATTGTAAATAAATGTATAATTAAATTCGGTTCCCGCTTTGCCTGACCAGCTTTGCTCCAAAGTAGGTTTTTTGTTTGAATAATTATATTCTTAAATTAAAAAAAGAAACAAACGAAATGACTATCATAGTTTGTAGATGGATGGTGTCAGAATAGTGTAATATTTTTGACTGTCAAAAAAGTAATCTGGTCTTTAACTAATCACAAATAACAAAACTTCATTTTGCAACAAATTCACAATTTTTTTTAAAGATTTTTTTTTTAATTTTAAGCCTGATTGCGTTATGCCGCTTCACTGCTGCTTTGTTAGGACTAATAAAAACTCGGGGGTGTTCATGTAAACACGACATACGTATGTATCGCCGCATACACATCATTGGGGGGGGGGATACGAAGGCCTACTCGCTTTGAGCCACCCTCCCCTAACTGTTAGTAGTTACAAAACAGTAGCATATGCCAAAAAAAAAAAAATCTTTTAGAAGGTAAACTTAGTTACGTTGTTAAAACTACCTAAAAATTCTTTTTCGGACAAAATTAAAAATCAACATTGTTTATTTCAGTCACACTAAAATAACTAGATTTTCAACATCACACCTTACGTGAAACGTAATTTTACCTATCGTAACGTATCAATTCGTATTCTTTTCACTAACTATTTAATATACTGAAAAAAATTGATTTAAACTGATAGGTAAACAGATCAGAATTCAAACGACGACTTCCCATTTTTTTTTTCCGTTATAAAGTATACAAAAACTACTAAAGCCAGCAGGAAAAAATTATGCAAACTAACGCCGAAAAATACATTACTAATTTTCCAACTTCCTTTCAACCAATTTCGCAAAGCAAACTGTGTAACAAATGGAACTATTTTTCAAGTAAATGCACGTACGCAATTTGAAATCTTCAGCACGAAATCGTATATGCTATTTTCTTTTATTGGAAAATCCAAAGATCTATCTACATATGCAGTTTGTAGAAAAACACTTTCAGAGGGCACGTATTTATATTCCTTCCTACTCTGGTATCAGTTTCGGACCAAATATTTGCTGTATAAGAAGTATATGTACTACTTCTAAGAGAGAAATTCTTTGACATTAGTATTTTTTTTATTTAAATATTTTACGTTAATGCAATATTTTCGATATATATATATATATATATATATATATATATATATATATATATATATATATATATATATATATATATATATATATATATATATATATATATATATATATATATATATATATATATATATATATATATATATTACGAACGCAAGAAAAGAAAACGAAAATCGATAAATTTTACTATAATTGTAAATGAATATAATCTTATTAGCATTTTGTCCTTTCTTTAAGACAATAAATGCATTTGTACGGTTGTATTTATTTAATTTGTCTTTTGTGTTTGGAAGATTAACTTCATCCTGAAAGTTTCCATTTCAATTTTTTAAACATTAGTTTTAGATCTTTAAATGAGAATTAACTTAGTGGTCACTTCTTAGTAATTGTTCATCTTTGTTTTAATAAAACATCAGAGTTCATAATTTATTTATTTTTCTTTTTGTGTGTACACTAAAAAAATTCCGAAACATCACTGATTATTTCCGTTCAACGTTTCGAGATTTAATAGCGCTTTCTGATGTCCAATTTATGACCTGTTGGTGCAACATACCTCTTGTTTCACCTTTCTATGTCCCACAATTTTGCAGTTAAGTCATTTCAAAGCAGGCGAGTCCTTTTTCATTCATCAATTAAGGCACATTTGACTACATCGCTCTCTGACTTTTTTAACTATTTTTGAAAACCGGTGCACAAAAAACTCCAGAGCTTTCGTGCAACGTACATTTTGTTTAACATTTCTATCTGATATGATTTTGCTGTTATGTCATTTCAAAATGGGGAGTTCTCTTTTTAAACACCCAGTATTTTTTAATAGGAAAAAAGTTAGTTTTCTAGTAAAGTTGCAAATGATTGGAACAATTATTCTGATGTGAAATAGACTACAGTATGGAAAAACAAATACTGTATAAATATAGAAAGTATGGGCTAAAAAATTCTAATTAATTTAAAAATTGATTAAAACTCAAGCACTTGCAAGATAATATAAAAACATTAGCTTTGCTTACTTTAAATGCATTCTTACGATATTTCGGTTGTTTTTTTTCTAAAAAATCAGGGGAAACAAAAACGAATTGAAAAAAATATTGCCAAGTAATTAACAAATATCTTTCATGTATTCGCATAGTTTGTGTGTTTATTGCTTATTAATAAATAAATCATAATGTTAAAACGAAGTTTAAGTTATATTAAATTCCGCTAAACTTAGACAGTGCAATTTAAACTAAAATAGGTTTAAAAAATAGATTTTCCTCTCCACAATCAGTAATATTCATAGTTCATAATATTCCTAATTTAAACAAGAAGATATAGATGGGTTAAATAATCACGCATTGCATAAAAGTATTTAATGAAGTTAAATAAAAAAAATAATAAAATTTTCATTTTTGGAACGGCTATTACTGCATTTGAAGCCGTTTTACGTGACTTTAAATGAAACTGCTTTGTTTACTCTCCAATTAAACGTCAAATAATGTTTGCAATTTCTAAGTAATTTTCAGAATGATTCGTATGTGCTGCATGTTTCGAGGGAGAAATACTTCAATAGTCATATCTCCCATACATTGAAGCAATTGAATTTAAAGGCCAGGTTTCTTTTGTGTGGATTGCATCATTTCGCTTTGTTTTTTCATAAACATTTTATTTTTATGTCAATAAAAATATAAAGCGAACACATTTTTTTTTTGCTTACCATTCAATCAAATTGTGTTTTTCTTTTTTTCCGAAAATACTCAGAACATACGTTTAATGAAAATAATGAAAAAACTAATGATAAAAAAGAAAAAAAAAGTTATACATTGTGAGCGCATGCCAACTTTTGCGTGCACGCTGTTCCATCGAAAAGGGAAAAAAAGGTACAGAGTGTAAAACCTTCAATTCTTGAAGCAAGCATCCCAAATACCGTGGTATATTTTAAAGTAAAGCATTGAAAAAAATCAGGTTTCTTTCTCTTTTTTCACGTAACGTGTATCTCCCATTTGTCGTAGGTTAACTCTGTGACTTCGGATGTCTCTGCCTTAGCTTTTCCGAAGCCAATAGAGACTTGCCAAGAGAGACTTGCTCCCTCTAGTTGGTAGTTGCTTCTCTAGGCTTAGTTTAGTATCAGAGAAAAAATATTTATTGGAACACGCATTTTGTTGAATTTTTGCATTTTTTATGTTGTAATTTTATATTTTAATTTGTCATGTAAAATTTTGTTTTCTTGTGCACCAAGCACTTAAAGCAAAAGAAAAGTGAAAAACCTTATTCTTTGATGATAGAATAAAGTGTTTGAAACAAAGAATTGCAGCCAGGTGATATCATTGTATCCATAAAACATATAATTAAGCATTCGTTTTAGTTTATCGTTTTTAGTTATTTAATCAGTCTCAGATTAAATTCTGTTACCAGTTCCGGAATTGAAATGAACTTTTACGTGTTTTTCGCAGCAGAGTGTTAGTTGAGTTTCAAATGAGCTTTCTGCATGCGTGATACAATTTTTACAAAAAGTAAGAGACTAAAAAGTTAAAATGGTACTAGTTCAAAGTAAATTTACCTTTATTAGAAAAAATTGCACAAAAAATTGACATATTTTGCTGAAATGAGATGCATTAATACATATATTTTTTAATATTTATTCGGTCTTTTTTTGGGGTGGGGGGTGGGGGGGTGTTATTTTAAAATAATTTTCAAGACGAAAGTTTATCTTTTCGCACCAAATGCGTTTTGTGTCAATCCGAATCTGTTTCCGATCATTTTGAAATAAGGAAAAAAACGCGTGATTTTTTTTAAAAGTAGATATTCAGTAATAAAGGTCATATAACTGCTCCGACCATTCAAAAATGCATTAGAAAACGTTAACACCAGTATCGGATTGAAGTAAGGTCAATAAGTGATATTTTCTGTTTCTCAATCAATAAGTACCTTCATGCTAAAAAGTTTAAACAAAAATACCAACATTAGTAAAAAACAACAAAACTTTGCAGTAACTTAATAAATAAATAAATGCATAACACTAATAAATTGCAGCATTATGCTTTGTTAATGGAACATGCTAGAAACAAAGTCACTAAAATATGTTCAGGCAACTTTGACAAAACATATTTACTGTAGCTTGTGATACACTGTTACCTGGTGGTTAAAAATGGCTTGTTGATAACATTTTATAATGAGTTAGGCTTTCCGGCAACACGATTTAACGATTTTTTTTTTTTTTTTTTTGAAATTTTGCTTTAAAATAGGATGTCCTTGTTAAGCGCATCCATCTTACACGAAGTCAATTTATAAAAAAAAAAAAAAAAAAAAAAAGAATGAAGTAAAATTTAAAAAAAAAATAATGAAAAAGTTTAACTGTAGTGCAATAAAAAACAGCTGTGTTGAACACGAACGTACGTCTAAAACTTAACATATTAAAATCTAAGTAAAACTAATTAATTTTACCAGCTACACGGAGTTTGTGTTCTTAGCGTTTATTTTTATCATTTCACGTTCGATATTTCCCAGAAATGTTATGTGTACCTGCTTAAAGGTTTGACATGAAAAGTCCATCAGGAGCAAATGTCTATGAATTAGCACTAGTTAGAGGTTCGTTTCAAACTGTCGAAAGAAATTGGAAAAGTTTACTTTCAACTTTCATGTAAAATTCACCAATGATTTATATAAATGTGCACTTGTTCATGTTTGTGCGCGTGTCAGTTTTGAACTCACTGCAATTTAATGCTTGTGTGTGAATTATATTTTCTGAAATGTGCAATAATTTTCAATTATTTTTGTCTTCTGACTTGCTTTTCCTTCTTCCATAGTTATAATTAAATATGTTTCGAAAATTTTAAAAACTATATGGATGAAAAATATTCTAGTTTAATGCATGAATAATTTTTGTTTTAAAATGGAAAAGAAACCCTGTTTGTTTGCTTTTTTTGTTTATTTGTTTTTTTTTTCTTCTTTTCCCTAGATAATAATAATAAAAAAAAAAAGTAAGTCCATATATATTTTTTGATGAAAATATTAAAAGACTCCCGGAATAAAAATGTATTGCCTATTTCTTAAAAATACTGCATTTTGTTTTCCTCCCCACAAACAAAATTTAGTTCCTATCGAAAAAAAAATAGTCATTGCTAACACGTTTTTGGGTATCAAAATAATTCGAGCTGTTCTCAAACAGTCAGAACAGAATAGGAAAGATTAATATTTATATTATTATGAAAAAAATGAAGCCAAACAATGGATTAATAAAAATTATTTAGTTAAAACGTTCAGCAGATGTACTGCACAGGAGAAAAAACCTAATAAGTAACCTTAAACAAAGCACTATGGTCATTGTTACCCTTAATAGGGTAACACCCCCAGTAATTGGCAGGTCACCAGTAATTCGCACTTCCAACAAAAATGTCCTAAAATAAGATTCATATCCAATCTTTTAAAAGTAGAAATCTTTATATCCACTGAATGTACATTTACTTTAAAGATTGTAACTTCAATTCTTGTTACTAAATGGTAGCAGAGCATGGGAAAGAGAAACAATTGTGGCTTGTGTCAAATCAGCCATTTTTGTTGCGAAAGCCTCCTCTCTGGCTTAAGGGAAGCATACGCATCAATCCATTAAAATCTGACTTAAAATATATTTTGAACTTTAGTTGTCAAAAGTTTTGTTTAGTTAAAAGGTGTTACTTTGAGTGGGTAGAAATATATTTTTGTCCCTTTTTGGATTTTTGAAATAATGATAGGTGCCATTTAGTGGTGCTTCAGTATTTCTAGTCTCCAGAAATTGGTACATGTGCCTATAAACACTAATATTTAGTGGAATACGTCACTAGTTTGAATTCTGATCCTTTTTCAGCAACTATATTGTATAGGTTCTACTATTAATTTGAATCCTACAGAATATACTGTTAAAATTTTTAGAGAGTTAATAAAAAACAAATATGTTTGGCTATCAGTACGATATTTCGACGGTAGAGAATCGGTTCATTTTTATGGTCCCTTAGAATCATCGGGTCAATGTTCCTTTTTCTGTAGAAACAGCTGTAATTCGTAAAGTCGAAACTGCAAACGACTAATGGAACATAAATAATCTCGATAATTTTTTCTATGCAGCACTTCAGATTTAATTTTATTTCTCTAAAATACTTTTCAACGTCAATATGTATGATCTAACATTAATTTATGTAAAATGACCTATTTTAAATTAACAGTAATTATGCTTCTTATGGTGATAAAATTTGTATGTAATCTAAAAGTGAGAAATAAAATGATTTTAAAGTTCTATTAACATGTGCCAATTACGGGGGATTTCTGTAACTTTTTTTAAAAATATTTTTATAAAATTATCATTTCAAATATTTTTGATTTTAGTGAACTAAATAGATGCATAGATGTGCATTGTTTAATGTAAAAATATTTGCAAGTGAATATTTTTTTCTAAGTAATGAAAACAGCGGTAAGTTTAAGGACAAACTCTTAAAGTGCCAATTACTGGGGTAATTACCCTATTTTATATAAAAATTTGTTGGCCTAAATTAAAAGAACAACACCAGATATAATTACTGTCAAACATTTAGTTTTATGGACCGCTGGAACTATTTTTAAGCCTTA
This sequence comes from Uloborus diversus, assembly GCF_026930045.1. Lineage (NCBI taxonomy): Eukaryota > Metazoa > Arthropoda > Arachnida > Araneae > Uloboridae > Uloborus > Uloborus diversus. The sequence goes on along the minus strand of NC_072732.1, from coordinate 73,289,484 downwards.
TCGATAAATATATATATATATATACACTTTAAAGTATGCATTCGATAAAGTTGAATCCCCTTATTTTATCCTTCTTTCCTTTCCTACTTTAAAGAAACCCTTGATTTTTACTGGCCCACATTAAGCATAAATTTTCACTGTATTTGCATAATTTATTCAATTTAAGATTGGAGTTCAGTCGTATTGACCTGATCTGAAATAACGACAAGATTCATGATCGCTATTTTTCTTACTGTGGAACTTATAGGGAAATGAATAAATACGCAAATCATCGCAAAGCTAAACAACTCTAAAAATCGGTAGGGTTCTCACATTTTCTTATGCAGGTTTTATTTTATCAATTCTGTAAAAACAATTGGATAAAAGATAAATCGTATTCTAAAAGAGTTTTTGAAACATTCTGATAAAAAATTGAGACAATTGTTTATTTTTTTTTTATTTATAAAAATTTCATTTCTTTTCTTAATGCTTTCTTGCTTCCTTGAATTATTTTAAATGATTTTTATATTTTCACGCAATTTCTCTTCGCAAAAAGTGTATATTTTTATGTCATTCCTCACGACCAGGAAATGCTTCATGCAGTAATTGAGTTGTTTAAAAATGAAAATGCATCCTTATCCTCAGTGTTGAGGAGTAGGAGTCGGACTAGGCTCGAGTTGGGAGTCGAAGATTTTAATATTCCAAGAGTCGGAGTGTCACTCCGAGTCTACAATCTGCCGTAGCGCCACAGTCGGAGTCGAAGTCGAAGACCCTGTTACTGGAGTTGAAACCAGAATCGGCCATTTTCTAACTGATTCTACAGCCCTGTGTACATTAACCCTAAATTATCATACTTCAAACTGTTTTTTGTCAATCGTTGTTCGTTGCAAACTATCTATTAATATGTTTTTTTTTATTTACTTAAAAGCTTGTGCATTTTTTGCAGGATTTTCTTTTATGCAACTATAACTATAAATTAAGGTATAAATATTAAAATTTAAGCAAAAATATAAATAGAAGGTAAATAAACAAAATAAATGAATTTCTTAATTTCGTTTATGTTCCTAGTTGTGTAGTTTGAAAAAAATGCATTTCGCTTTTAGTAATAAGATTATTGCTATCTGAAACAACAACTTTCAATAAACTAAGGTTTATATTCCTCCAAACAAAAATAGTCCAGTTTTTTTTCTCACTAATCCCTACGCATCTGTCATAAAAAGGTCAAGCTATGTCACTTGAGGTTACTGCGTAACAAATGTTTATGATGCAAGAGTCTTTATTTGACGCCTGTCAAAAATGACGAATTACACTTAATACCGTACACCACATATTATTTAATGCTAGATCTTGGCACATATTTACGAGTTATAAATTGATAGCACAAAGGTCAAAGCGTAATATTTTTTAAGATATAAAAAATACATATTTAGAGTATAGTACCGTATGACATAATGTTTGTTTTTAACCGACTTCAAAAAAAGGATTTTATGATTTCGTCCTGCGGCTTGTTATGTATTTTATCGTAATACTCCTAGAATACTGGACAGACTTGAAAATTTGAACTTTTATTTTGAATGGTATACTTACCATGTTAATTTTGTCTGGATCTGGTGAGGAGTCCAGGAGAAAGCTAATAAACTTTAAATGTCATACGTTGTGGCTACGTAGACCAGCTTTCGTCAGCTGCGTGAAACGTCGCAGATCACGTGATTTCGGCGTGAATGGTGCAATTTTTCGACGGAGGAATCTTGTCTTGAACAGTATTTTATTCTCACGCATCGGGATGTTTAATTTTCGCGGCGTCGCCTGTTAATTTTAATTATAGTCTTAGTAATGTATTTATTATTCATGTAGCAAATCAGTAAATTTAATGTATATTGCTACGAAAATAGTGAAATTAATTAATTTATCATAAATATTTTTTTTACTAATAAATACCTTCATTTAGTCATTATAGGTTTTTTTTTTTAGTATTTCAGTTTTGAAATATATTTAGTGATAAATTCAAGGGTAATTAAAGACAAAAAATATTCCCTCTCGCTCCCTCCGACGATTAAACTTGTATTCCTTAATAAATACATCGTAACTGGTGTTCGATTTCTGAAGTTTGACAAGCATTCTTGACTTAGTATTTTATGATGCTGTCAGTTTATTAATAGTTATGGCAATACTAATTAACAGACTTCGCTGGAATTTTTTAATGTACTATGCTTCCCGATTACTAGAAGACGCCTAGACCGAATAGGAAAATTATTTTACTGTTTAAAACGATACACTTCTCTCGATCGTCTAATGGTCTTCAAATCCGGGTATGAGGGATCCTGGAGAAATGGAGGGAACTCTTCAAATTTCATACTCGCGCTTTGTTTGTAAATTCACAGCGTCTCATTTAGTGAAACGATTTTTATGGGGTTTTTTTTTTTTTTTTTTTTTTTTGGTTTAATAGATAGGAGTGATCCAACTTAATTCCCAAACCTTTGTTTCACCATATTTGCTTTTTAGAAAAACGTTTTGGGCAAAAAACAATTAGCTTCATTTAATATTAAACAATTAAATATAAAATCCATTGTTAAAGAAAATGCCATAAAAAAAGGTATTTACTTCACTCAGTGTTAAAGAAAGTCCATAAAACATTAATATTAATCAGGGGTCCCCCTTTAAAGGCTGGGGGGTGTTGCTTTGGGGAGTACCCCCCCCCCTTAAATATTTCCCTTGTAATTATCATTAGTAGTTATATCGCAAATTTTGAATAAAGACTCCTCTGAGCAAACAGAAATTCATTTATAGTTCAGTCATTTTAGCCAAAAAAGGGGGTCAACCTCGGAATGCGAGATATACAGCTGAAAAGTCGTATATACCTTTATTTTGTCATTTTAAATGCTGTCACCACTGTCTCATAAAATCTCGTGTCCGCTTCTTAAGATATTCAAGGTCAAAGGTCACAAAAATCAGTTTTTTTGCAAATATCTCGCTTCCTATGACTTTGATGTTATAGAATTACATTTCAAATGTTGTAGAGCATAAAATTTTCTACAATTTTTGTATAAAACATTTTCTGTACCATTAACCAATTTTGAGATAGAGGTCGAAGAGCGCGCAGCGCTTTTCAGCATAATTCAAGGTAGCATGGTCAAGATAGCAAGGTCAGCATAATTCATTTTCAGCATAATTCAAGGTCAACCGTTAGTCTCCATTAACAATACGCCGTTACATGTCTGTATAAATTCAAAATTTTAATAATTATGAATATTTTGCATTTTTTATTACTTATCAAATCATATTTATTATTTTTCATCAATCAAATATATATTTTTTTAGTATTATTTACCTATTCGTGAAATTACAAAATTGTAGAGTGAATTATTTTCATTATATTTTTACAATATTCTATTATATACTAATACTACTTCAAGGAGCAAAAGATTAATTAAGAAAGATAAAAAGAATTATTTTTTAAGCACGTATATTTTTAGAAATACTGTTTTTAAATTGTATTGCAATTGAAATAACAAATAGGGGGAGAGTTTACAAAAACGAATAATAAGACGAATATGAGTATTATTTTTCCTCATCTTCATCGTCGTTTTCTGGTGGCTGAAAAATTTCTGATTCATTACCATTAGTTTCGCGGTCAACGACATTTGTCTTCAGATCTTCAAGAACTTCGGGGTCAACGGTATTATCTTCATCGAGATTGCTCTGATATAGTGAAGCATTGAAGCAAGCTTGCCCATTACACTAACCACAAGCTGAAGAACATTTCATCCCTGATTTCCTGCATCCACAGCGTGAACCACAACTATTCTTAGTCTTGCAGTTGCAAAATATTGTATTAATTATTGTGTAATTCATTTGGAGCTGGTGGTAATATTATCGTAATTGGTTTAAGGAATTCATTCCGCAGTATCCAGCCCCATTTCTGGGGTTCTAAATCGTCCCCTAACCAAGTTTAAATTTAATAATATACACAATTGATATGTTGATGAGCCTATTCACTTGTCGGTGGATGGCTGAATAACTGCACAGGTTAATTGAGCTTTGTTGACTTGACGACTTGTGTGTAACGAAAGTGATCGATATTATCCTCTGATTTTGGTGCATTATATAAGGCCGACGAGATGCATATTAAATTTTTATGTAATGCTTGTACAGGGCAGTTTTGTTGAAATACTTGAGCTAGTTGATCCAAATTGGGAAGTTTCTCTTGTATTCTAGTGATTTATTTTTTAAATAATTTTTTTAAACAGCGCAGACGCTGTGTCAGAGCTACTAAATGCATGCAGAGAGTAAATATGTTTTTTTAAAGGAGGATATTTATCGAAACTTTTGGAGGAGTATTTGAGTTTTAACATTTCCTTTGTCAAGTTTTTTAAAGAAAACTACTTGTTGGTGTGATTGAGTATGCCCAATCAAAATAACGTGTAAATATATATCCTTCCCTATTATGACGGCGGTCCTTTGACGTTATGAAATTTCAAAAGCTGTTTCAATGCTAAGCACATCTGCATCATCTCTGGCCTGTTTAGTAGTGAAATCAACAGCTTCTAATTTTTCTACAAGCATATTAATAATTTTTGCCTTATTACATCGATTTGATAAATTCTCTTGGGTAGTTGGTACGATCATTGTTTCGTCGAAACAAACTTCATATGATTTTGAAAGAGTAGCAAACCTTCTTAGCTGTTCCGTTGCTTTTATGTTTTTACTATAGTTCGAGTAACCGTCAAATACAACAACAATTCTTGAACTGCAATGTGTTTGCAAAGATCTTACGTATTTGTCTAAAATATTCGAAAACATATCATCTTTGCTCCATATGACGCGATGAGAGGTGTCATACTATTATATGACATCGATTTTGTGATTTTCTGAAAACCCAACTTCCGCCGTTCTGACCCCGTGAACCCCGTGAACCCACCACACCCCGAGTTAAAAACTAATTTAACAAAACGCGAAAGTCTTTAAAACTAAACCTACTCAGTTACTTTAGGTCGTAGTTTATAGGAGGCTCCGACTTCAAATGGTTAATGGTTCCTGCGTCCTATAAGATGCATTAGGAAGCATTCATTATTATGGCGAAGGGTAAATGGTTCTCTGAACGAAACAAAAAAAAAAGCGTTATTATTGCAATAATTATGTTCTACATTTTTGCAACACAATTTTAAAACGAAAAATCTTGTATAAAAAACATAACATGCAAAAAAAAAAACTATCATTATTATTTTTTTTAATTGAAAGTTTTGAATTTTCCAACTATGAAACATTTTACTCAAGGCATAAATAAAAATGTATACCAACACTTTTTAACGTAATTATTCTTTGAAAATATTTCCATACTGGGTTTAATAGAAAAAAAAAACAAGATTAAAAATAATTCCCACATTATGTTCAAAGGTATAAAAAATGAAAAATGTCTTAAGATTTAAAAACAAATACATGAATAAAATAAAATAGAGAGTATTGTGTGAATTCCAAATTCCATTAGAGAAAAATAAATGTTTTATTTTCTGTCTGTAAAAGCTCTTAAAACATTTTATCTCAAAAAAAGGAGTTCTTTTTTACGTTACATGTATTTCTTTTGTGGGTGTTCATTATCAGAGGTTAATACTAAGTCCAGCTTCTTTTTCTTCAGCTGATGAACATCCTTTCCCTCCGTTCTTTACTACCTTGTAAGATTTAAAAGAAGCACAAAATGTATACATTAGAACAGTAGTCGTCCGGTATTTGTTTCTTGACTTTTTTTTTCTTTTGCGGCTCCAATTCGTCCTATCACGCATTTGGTTGTTTAGAATTTTTTTTGGTGCGTTCTTTTTTTTTTTCTTTTAAATTTCGGAACAAATTACATTTCTTTTTAAAAGTTCGTTGACAGTGTTGTTCTTACTAAATAATTCAATGACTGAAGATGTTCTACACAAAGAAACACGGGCTGTTTAATTAATTGCAAACCTATTTTAAACTTTAGTGTAACGTATTTCTTTTGTTTAAGGACATTTACCGTGGCTATGTTTTACAGATATATTTTTTCAGCAATATTATGTTTTATTTATCTTAATGCATGCTTTCCTTTAAACTAGCACTCAGTACTGGAGTATGTCGGCAGGATTTAAAAGTTTTGTTAGAAATAAACGGTAATAGTAAAAGCCTAACTATCTTAGAAAAATGAGCAGGAAATAAAATCTATCAATATCGTCTGAGCTGTGAGCAGTTTTCAAAAAAACAATGATTACCATAAAATGAGGCTACTTGGACCTGAAATGTCATACTTTTTGCGAGTTTTACATTGAATGCATAGTTAAACCCATAATGTGAACTGAAAACCTTGTTTTTACCATTTTTCTGCTACCACCTAAAGTCTTTTTTAAACAATAAATTTAACTTTTTATATTTCTTTTCTATTTTTAAAAATTGGTTTCAAGTAGCCCCGCACTAGGGCTATTTGGTCTCACTCAGCAAATCCATTAGAAAAAGCTATAAAACAGGTGGTGGTATCAAGAAGGACCAATAATTTTGAAAAATAACCTCAAAACGTGCTTCTAGTGAGCGAACTATTTATATAAATTGCAAATTATTTACATAAATTAATATAAAATCAACGCATACATAAAAACATATTTTTAGGCAAACATAATTTCTCAAATAGAAAAATATACTAACTACAGCTAAAACTCGTTATTTAAACACTAAAAAGACGCCCGTCAAAGTATGACGGGTGAAAATTGCTTCTACATTTGAACGAAACCATTGCCTGTTTCGTGATATTTTGATAGTTGAAATGGTAACCCTAACTCCAGTGGATGAACCCTAAACTCCAGCATTCATTCTTGACCATTTTTTGTCGTTTCTTCTTTCTCCTTAAATGACACAGTCTTACCAATAAAACAGTTAAGTTACCGAATCCGGTTCAGCCTTGTCACAATAAAGCCGTTCCGTAGATGTTAAACATTACCAACACACATTATCAAATTATCACGCCGTGTCGCGAGTTTCATTGTTGAAACACGCGGTTTAGTCGATCTTCGGCGGCTATTTTTTATATGTGGATTAGAAATAATGAAAACCCCCTAAATCTAATGGCTTGGGTGGATTTTTTTCTCTGATATTATTTAATACCTGCAATACCTATATACTAAAAACTACAGGATACCCAGTCTTATTTTGTGAACTATCTTTTAATTCATTTTTAGAGTTGATGTACTTAATTCAAAATGGGCTGATGCCACTCTCTAAGACATTTCTCCGGAATTAGTTGAATCTGGACACAATTGTAAAGTTTCCTCTTAATAATCCGAATTATTACCTACTTCAAGGAGTTCTCTTTTACTTTCGGACCCTTTTTTATCCCCGGATCTGCAAAAAACGGGCATAAATAGTAATTAACCTTTTTATTTTAAAAGATTACAAACCTTACTTAACATAATTTAGTGATGAAATGTGGTTTGGAGCTGTTTGAACGCTGATTTTAAGTAGTACCATTTTAAGGCAACGAGTGCTCTTTTAACTAAGTTATATTGCTTTCTGCGCTAAGAATATACCTATAACCTTAGAACGCTGTTATTTTATCAAGAAATAGAATGCAAACATGAAACTATCTTGACCTTGATGATATCAGATGTTTCCATGAACAGAACTTATGAAGAGAACTTACATGGAAATGTTTGCAGACACAAAAAACAACTGTTTAGGCAACTTTCAATCATAACCTCAAACAGAAAAAGGTGGGAATAGCAGAAACTTTGTTTCATGCTCCACCCTCTATCTATCACTGCTACCTGTCATAGAGTTTTTAAAGTCTATACACTGATTTATATAGGACCATTGCGGGCTTAAACACTTTTTTCTTATGGGTTCAAGTAGCCCCACTTTACGGTACCCAAAACAATTTTTACGCGTTGAGCGTTAGATGAAAATATTCAAAGTGTTACAGATTATTTCCGAGCAACGTTTCAGGATGTCAGTATCTTCCACCAGTTTTCGGTGGAAAACAAAAGCAAGAAATAATTAAAGTAAATAAAAGTTTTCTGAATCGTTACAAGTTTCCCGAATGCAGATTTCCTTTTTGTGCAAACCACTTTTAACTGCCACCGTGAAAATGTAGTCAGATTCTTTGTTTGTTCTTTCGTCTTCAACTCAATTGTCCTCCATATTAATTGAGCCCCGAACGACAGCGAATTCTCTAGCTAATGAAGCTTGGCAAAAATTGAAAGCAAAGAAGCTGTTCATTAGTTTCTTGCAATTATGCCTTATCTGTGGCCATATTTGCTTAGGAACTGTCCTGGTAATATTAAAAGGTGCAGAGTTATTATTATAAAGCCATCTAAGGTTAATTGGAAGTTTCCTGATTTTTACCTGAAACAAGGTTTCTGAATTCTTTAGCCAGATTCCAAGTAAATTTCATGAAGGTTACTGATCTTGATGCTTTTATGATTTTGCCATATTTGATCCTCGCAGAAACTAGGCACACTGGCTATCTATTATTTTCCATGCTAATATTTTGAATTAATTTTTAGATAACGTATTTTGGGAAACATTGTTGTTGTTTTTGCTTACGTTTGTATTGTTTTGTGATGTTTTACCACAAACGTTAATTAGAATATTTTCTACTTTTAAGACGTTTCGATGCAGTTATCAACTTTATATTTTCTTGCTAAAATACTACCTTAAATACGTTTAATCCAAACAGTTGCTAATAAAAACATGATTAATTCTCGTAGAAAAATTAAGAAGAAATCTTTAAGAAAAATTCATGTTTATAAGACAAAACTTTCATTCTGCAATGAAGACTATTGTTTCGAGTGCCAAAAGGACTACTGTTGTACCAGGTTATCTGCAGACTCTATCAAGTATAAAATTGACTGTTTAGGTTGGATGTGTGAAACGTGAACGAAGCAAAGACTACCAAAGATGCAATGGGTGTGGTGTTAATGTTACAAGTTTTAGCTGCGTTATAACGTAAAATTAACACCAGACCGGAAGTTGCATTTAAATGCGTCTTCCGAAGAATGATATATTTGAAAAAAAAAAAAAAACCTGCTAATTGTAACAATAATATTTTAAAAATATGTTCAAATATTGTTGTGAAGTTTTCTGATATAGTTTTTTTGTAATATGCCTGCTGTTTTCTAGCAAAAACTAAGTTGGATTTTAGAAATAAGTTACATTTTTTGAGCATACGTTTAAACAAAAACATTATTTTACAAAAACAACACTATAGGAACTTTGGTTTTTCAGATCTAATATGAAAAACAAGACACATTTACAGAACAACAATTAAGTGTCATAAAAATGATTTCCTACAACGATTTATGTGTGTGATTCGAACTGAGTTTTGTCCTTACCTTTAAGTGTAACACAGGTGTTTTCGCTTTTTTTTTTTACTTTCTTTAAAAGAAAAAAAAAAAAAAAGAAGTAGTATTGTATTCGCAAAAGCATTTTCACTCAAAAATCGGTCTTAATTTCGATTTTGATCGCCCCCAAACAAATTTTGAGGTTTTTTTTTTTTTTCTCAACCCGAACACATGTGGATATATGCTTAAAAACGTATAGACACCCGAAGTATCTACACTGCAAAAAATAAACTGTTGTTTTTACAGTATAATACTGGCTGCTCACATTCCAAAGAAAAACTGTAAAATTTACAGTTCGAAACTGTAAAATTTGCAGTAATATACTGTCTTATAACAGACTTTTACTGTGAAATTTACAGGGATAAACTGTAAAATTAGCAGTTATATACTGTCTTTTAATGGAAATGCCCTGTGAAATTAACAATGACTTACTGTAAAATGAGCAGTAATATATTGTTTTTTAATGAAACTGCCCTGTAAAATTTACAGTATCAAACTGTAAAATTAGCAGTAATATACTGTTTTAGGAATGAATCGGCCTGTAAATTGAACAGAGATAGTATGTAAAATTAACAGTAATATACTGCTTTTTAATGAAATTGCCCCGCAAAATTAACAGTAACAAACTGTAAAGTTAGCAGTAATATGCTGCAAAATCAGTTGCACTGCTCCGTAAAAACAGTAGTATACGGTTTTATAAATGATTTGTACAGTAAAATTAACAGCAGTAAACCATAAATTTAATAGTTATAAATTTTTATGCAAAACATAGCCGAAATCACTGATTTTACAGCTGAAGAACAATATAGAAAAGTAAAGCAATTGTTTCTGTATGTACGTTGTAGAAATCAGCCTACATACGAAATCTGTTCCTTTTCTAAAGTATTTCAACAACAAAAATGTTTTAGGTTATGAAAAGCAACTAGTAGAGAAATATAAAAGCATTTTACATAAAAATAATTAACTGCTGCTAAATATATATTTTTTTGATATTAATTTCATTGTACACAAAATAAATCAATGCCCGTCTTTATATTTTATAAACACCTGTTAAAGGAGGAAAAATGGTGCTTTTTCATTTCTACAAAAAACTTTTAGCTTTTATTGCCAACTTAAAAATTTACAAATAGAAGGAAATTGCAAGATATGGTCTGAAGCTTTATTTTAAAAACAATTATAGCCTTTTCATAAAACAAAGTTTTTTGATCCATGAAGGTAGTAAAAATGAGAAGTTTTTTTTATATATATAACTGAAAACACTACATCGTATCTTCACTGAAAGTAGTTTTTTCACTTTCAGCATTATTGTAATGTTAAAATGAGCAGCATAACGTGGGACATGTTTTACAGTATGCAATCCATTATACCTTCAAGTTCATTTTTAACTTCATATATACAATTCCTTGTATTTATTTTCCTTTTCTGGAAAAACAGATTATTTTCATGGTTTTCTTCTTTTTTTATTAATGTTATAAGTTGCACTTGTACCTACTTTATTTGAGAAATACTACTAACAAACGTTATTTCACACCATATGTGCAGTATTCAGCATTTAGACTGCACAGAATGATTTTTATTGTAAACTGAATAGTATTATAGATTAGATAATACTTGATATTATTAACCTTTTAAAGTTTACATAGATGAAAACAATAAATATGTGACAGTTCAGAATTCCAGAGCTACTAAACAGAAACAATTTTTCACTCGGTATAGTAAAATCTATCAGGTTTATGTAAAGTTTAACTTTATATTCGGTTATACTGTTTTCATAAGAATAAACAAAACATTCATACCGTTAAAAATCGCCAAATTATTTTATTTCGTATACATTACTATGTAGTAGAGGAGCATACTACATTCCGTGGGAAATTTCGTGAGGAAATTGTGAGACCAATTTTAATATATTCCTTATGGTCTATATAACTATGCCTCACCGGGTGTTTTGCTTGAATTCGTGTCAAACGGCCTGTATGACGTCATCAATCCAAGATGGCGGCTGTGATGAGTTTTTGAAATTATGAGTTTATTTTGGGGTATTTTGTGATAATTTTCTGGTGAATTTACTTGATTAATATTCCATTCACCTTCTTATTATAAATTAAAAACAAAATATTTGATTTATTTGTTTATTACTCATTTTTAAAGAAAATTCTGATAAATCCTTTTTTTTTATACCTTGGCACACTCTAATTAGCAACTTAAAAGTATCTCGGGTGAGCTTTCGCAGTTAAAAATACTTATATTTTTCAGGCTAAGATCACTAAACGTTAGTACAGTCAAACCTCGTTAATTCGAACACGATTATAACGAACTACTGCTAAAGCGAACTACATTTGCGGACCCAGTCCTTCTATTGAAAATCACTTAACACACTCAATACTATTGTTTTTCAGATAAAACGAGCTATTGTTGGGACAAATTTACTATGAAGGTCCCTTTGAGTTCGTTTTAACGAGATTCGACTGCGTAATCGTTGTAAAGTGTAGTGTCAAAAATTCTTGCAGGAAAGTGTTAGACGGGATATAGAAGCATATTCTACGTTAAGGGTTGCACTATTCAAATGTTATCTCGATGCCTTTTATACACACAATGAAGAAATTAAATTTCAATGCGATTATAAAGTGCAAGAACTAATCAACTGCTTTCAAGAAAAAAAGTGTGGTGAAGCAAAAGAACTTCACTCAAATGTAATGCAGATATTAATAGATTTTAAAATACATGAAAAAATGAAAGATTTTGAGGATACAGAATCAAGTGGAAGACCAATATTTATTACTTGTTTTTTATAACATATGGTTGATACTATGATACTTTTTATACGGTCTGTTAAATAAGGAAATTGGGAATTACACATTTCTTCATTGGAAGCTTTCGTTCCTTATTTCTTTGCTTGAAATTTAACAAATTATAAAAGTATGATACCATGGTACCTAACCTGAATGATATGAAGCGTCTTAAAGTTAAGCATCCAAATCTTTGGAATGAATTTTTGGAACGAAATTGAGTTGTTAAAAAGTCTTATGTACCATTTTGTGCTTTAGGGTCAGATGAAGCTTTAGAGCAAGAGAATAGGAGAATGAAACTAATTGGTGGAAGAGTAAATATAACTAAAGAGAAAAATAGTGCGATGTTTTTTTTTTTTTTTTTTTTTTTTTTGACCTCTCCAGAGCTGGTAAGGCTTTCTGATAAAACTATAGCAATGATTGGATTAAATGATATGTTAAAGAGTACACACCATCATTTGGCAGGTTCAAGAGGAAAGCGACAACATGAAGATGTGCAATCTATATATAATGCCATCAGAGTATCAACAAACCCTATAACATATGATGGAAGTGAACTTATTAACACAACAACAAATTCTGTACATAGTGAAGCCACACAAACAGATGTATTAAGCATTTTAAACAGAAGCCGTGAAATGTACGCCACTTTCAAACGAGAGAGAATTGAAACTGAAAATATGAATTTCTGGGCCCCAATGAAGAAAGAAAAACTAAATCTATGTAAAAATAGCATGAAGAAAGTTGCGACAAATATAGCTGGCACTGTTCTACAGTTAAAAGCTGATCTATCGTTAGTTACCCTTTTGCTAATTGTATCGAGGAGCCAAGCAGACATTGATTTAAATGCAGCACTTGGTGCATATGAATTTTCGGCTGTTCCACAGTCTATGTTTAATTTGGACGGGTCTATAAAATTGTCCCAAAACAAATCAAAGTTAATGAAGATTTTAGAGTAATGTGGCTCAGAAAAAGTAGACAGTAGCATCAAAGAGTCTTTATCAAACCCCATGAAATACTCAAATATAACGAAGCAAATGAATAGAAAATCTTACAGTGGGATTGTTATTGATGGAATGGCTGAGCTACAATCAATGAAGAAATCAGAGCTAGTGAAAACATGTAATGATTTAGCTGCAGAATTTAATAATAAGATCAAGGAATTTTTTTTAAATTATGATGAAACACACTTAGTGTTTGACACATATATTGAAAACTCGGCTGAAATCTGCCATGCGGAAAAAAAGGGTGAGTACGTTAACGCCCATTGAGTTCAAAATAACTGATTCTACTAATATTAAAAATATACAGATGAAGACGCTACTTTCTCATATAAAACAAAGGATAATTTGACAGCTTATCTGGCGGATAAAGCTTTAATATACGCACGCAGCATTGAAAGAGACCTAATCGTTAGCTGGAGAAGTGAAGCTAAATCATCATTAAAAGGTTTTGTGACTGCACTGCAAAACAGTCATAAAGAGGCAGATGTTAAAATAATACTGCAATGTCTTCATGCTTCTAGAGAAGGGGCAACCAGTATTTATATATATTCCTTTGACACCGATGTATTTTTACTAGCATTGTTCTGGTTAAAATCATTTCACTGCCCATGCTCATTTTGGACTGGTTTAAGTAGTAATCGAAGAATGATCGATCTAACCAGCATTGTGACCGCAATAGGACCCGAAAAAACTAAAGGAATATTAGGACTCCATGCTGTATCAGGATGTAATACAACAGGTTCCCATGCTAGGAAGGGGAAACCATCTTTTTGGAAAATTTACAAGATGGCAGACAAAGATACTCTTGATGCTCTGAGTCATCTGGGGTCAACCGAAGAATTTAGTGCAAATGATAAAGTTGCTATTGAAGGATTTATTTGGTCCGTGTATGTGCCTCTGACCAAGATTTCTGACATTAGAGAACTTCGTTGGTTCATGTTTTCCAAGCAGGAGGCTCAAAATGAAAATTTGCCTCCTACAAGAGCATCTTTGTCCCCATACATTTTAAGAGCAATTATCAGGTATTAGAGTGGCATCTTGCTGACCAGCAGCACCCGAATTTACCGTCACCGTTAGACTTCGGATGGGAAATGAAAGACAACTATGCTCTAGTTATGTGTATACTTCCTTGTGTATCTGAATCCATCTTGAAGCTAGTTCGATGCAGCTGTGGGAAGCGAAAATGCATTGTTTCATGTAAATGCAAATCTCAGAACATTTCATGCACTGAACTTTGTGTGTGTGGAGGTGATGAGGACTTATGTGAAAATCACAGCCAACAAAGCGATATTGATGACCTTCAGATGAAGAACTTTAAGTAAGAACTGTTATTTACTTTTTTAATTAAAATCGTGAGGAAATTCTGATTTTAATTTTTTAATTAAAATCAGAATTTAAATAATTTACTCATTGTTTAGAGTACATAAAATGTAAGTAATACAATTGTCATTGTTTCCGATATTAAGTAACGGAAGTTGTAAATTTTTTCTACATTAAAAATAAATAAATAAATAAATTCTTATAACCCCAAAGCACGTGTATGCAAATAATTTTACATGTTTTTATGGAATAATATATTTTTTTTATCGTACAAGCTTTCCAAAATATTTTTAAACTGCTAATGGTAACTAAAAAAATTCATAAAATCTGAATCAAAAATCACAAATAACAAAAAAAAAAAAAAAAAAAAAAAAAACTTATTTTATATGGACAATTTGTTTTTAAATTTGAAAAGTAATCGTATTAAAATATTAAATATGTAATACAAGTTGAAAAAAAATCATAATAGGCCTCAAAAATGTGTTAAAACCGAGAATTTTCATCAATATCTACTGCAGCCGCCATCTTGGATTAATGACGTCGCACAGGCCGTCTGACACGAATTCAAACAAAACACCCGGTGAGGCATAGTTATATAGGCCATAAGGAATGTATTAGAATTGGTCTCATAATTTCCTCACGAAATTTCCCACGGAGTGTCTTTTACCTTAAGTATGCAACTGGACTAATGCTTTCAAGGTCAACATTTTTACATCACGAACTTGATTCTTCTTTGTGACATCTTTGCCGACTTTGGAGCCATCATTAGGCCTTATATTATGAAAGCATCTGTCAAAATAAAAATTGTTAGAATCTCATAAAACTTGTAGACACCAAAAAACATACATGGAAAAATCAAATTACGTAGGTATAAAAATACGCCCTAAAATGATTAAAATTATGACTCTGAATGATCTGAAATTAAGGTTGCCTTGAGAGTTGTTTTTATTTTGAAACTGCTTAACATATACTTAAATTGTAATTGAACCGTTTATTTCAAGAACCAGTTAAGCGTAAATATTAATGTCTAGTTAAAGTAGACCTAATCTGGATCATTTACATAAGAACTCAAAAAAGAAAAAAATAAAGAAAATAATATCTAACATTTTATCTTTCATGTAAAGAAATACACTTATACTGGTTTTTGCAGTACAATTAAAAAAAAAAATCCTTGTAATTTTCGGTATTTTTGAAGGATTTCGTAATACATATGAGTGTTAATTAGGAATAATGTTTATTTTTTTCGATCGGATAACTGAAGTGATCGGGAGAATAACACTCCTTCTATAAGTCAAGAATTTCAAGTTGTCCAAAATGGGAAAGCTTACATCTTGGCCTAAAGAAAAAAAAATGTTTTAAAAATGATAAAATTTGCATCTAGTTTTTTCTCATAATAGGCTTCAGACTATCGGATTACAATATGTTTACTTCAAAACAATAATAAGGATGAGGTAGCGAAATATTTTTTAGGAAATGGAGCAAGGTCGATGTTTAGGACAACCAATTGGGAAATATTAGGGTATTCCATTTAAAACAATGAATACTCTATCTAGCCTCTTTTAGTACCCCCCCCCTCCCCCGAGTTGCTATAGTAGCACTGAAGGTCGTATATAGATGGTTTTTCTTTCTTTTTTTTTTCGTAACCCATATTCCTTTCCAACACTTGGTAAACAGCTCAAACTATGTTCAACTGATACCAGCTTTATCATTTTCTTTGACAGCTTCCCTTTGTTAGAAATCTGAATATAAAACAAAGTGTGACGTAAAGTAATTTTACGTTTAATTACTTAAAACTCTGTATGTACTTAATATGAAATATATAACTTATAATTTTTCAAAATATTTTTTTTCATTTATTTTATTCCACAAATGTGTTATTATATTGTTAAAATTTAATTTTTTGGAGTTTTTTTCTTAAGTACTAAGGAATCACATAAAAGAGTCATTTGAGTTGAAATAAAGTAATACCGTAAGAACATTCTATCTTATGTCTTAATATTAAAGCAAATATAAGATGTTTCATTTATATTCTGTGTTTTTCAAAATGAGGACGCCCTCTCCCCCCCCCCAGTTTGAACAGCTATCAATGTCCCCATTTAAACCATCAGCGACTTTTTTTTTTTTTAAGTGGCACTTCTTTTGAGAGGATTTACACAATTTATCTTAAAGTTTTTCAGAATTTTCCTGAAATCTGGAAGAAACAATTCTATATTCCCAAAATCAAGATGGCTTAGTTCAAGTCAATTCAGTAAAAAATGAAAATCGGTCAGAAAAGTTGAAAGTTTTTAACAAAAGAATAAATCGTCAAACATATCAAAAAATTGAATAAATCTGGTAGTTCCAGTTCCAATCATTAAGAAATTGTAAGTCCACATTTGGCCCGCCGTCCTTGTTGTAAACAAAGCTACCCTTCTTGAAAATGCTTTGCCAGAAGACCGCACCACTCTTTAACTGTAGATTTAAACATACTCTATTTGCAAAATAACTGCTTTTTATTCACATTGCAGTACAAATAATCAATACTTTTGTTTGATAAGTGTCACACAAGTCTGAATACGCGAAGAAATACGCTGTAATATATCGTACTTTAAACTTTAGTCTTTATTGTTGCTCTCATTATGAAGTTGGCTTTTAATTTTGTTCGTGTAATTTTTACAAAAATACGTACAATAAATAATAAAGTACTTAACATTCTGTTTTGGTTCCTTCGATTTTAATAACATGTAAAAACAAAGAATCAGTGTTCCAAAATTTACTGAAAAATTAAAAAAAAAAATTAAGAAATGTACGTCTAATTTCGCTCTAGCAACAGAAATTTCTATATTCCTGTGATTCTTGAAGTGATAATATTCAACTACCCGTAAAAAATAATATTGAACTACAAATTTAAAAAACTCAGACTTAAATGAATAGTATGCCCGATCACATTTCAATCAAAACAAAATAAAATTTGGTTTATCTTGCTCCAATCCATAGTTCTTAATTGTAGCATAGAACCTGACAAAGGTTCACAAAAATCAGCTTCAAGGGTCCCAATATGGCACGCAGACCGTAGGATAGGCTTCAGTGGCTAAGAACGCTCTAAAACTCAAAAGCATTTGTGATTACAAATTACATCCGAAAACACAAAATTATAAATTAAAAAGGTACTTATAAACTTCCACTGCCGGCATTCATGTCACTAAGTGAATCATCGCAGCATCGTTCAGATTAGGGTCTTCCTTGAAATTTTAAGCGGAACACAGCCGCGAACTGCCCATCTTGATAAAATGACACAAACCATTATTCCATTCAGTTCTGGTCACAAGTTAAGGAAGTTCTTTACATTTGCATACCACTAAACGCAAAAAAATAATATTGCATTAGTGAATAAATTGAAATGCAAAATTCAGACGGCTAGAATGAAATTTCTAGTTTAATTTTTTATTTTTTGAAATACCAAACCGCAACCATATCATCGGGCACAAATTCAAAATGAAATCAACTACAAGTTTATTTTCTCCGTGTGCTGGAGGGAAAGGAACAAAATATTCGCTAGCAAATTCCCCCCTTCTTGGCACGGCAGCACACGGAAAAAAAGAAATACTTTAATACATGAATTAAAAATATATTACAGGTCATCCGTTTGTGTGCGCAAATTATAGCTTAGACGTAATGGAATAATTGAAACATTAAAAAAAATCTAAAAAATATGTCATTGCAATTCTGAAGTCATTGCAATTCAAGATTTACGTAAATTTTCCCTAAAAAAGGTTTTGTGAAACAATCAGCTAAATTATTTTTAGTTTCAATAGATTTTATTCCAAATTCATTTTCATCAATCGAATTCCTTAGGAAATGGTACCCCACATCATTCTGCTTAGTTCTGCAATTTTCTATTGCAAATCTAGAAAAGACGATCGCAACTAGAATGTGCGGAGAATGTACAGAGTACTATTAATCAATCTAAAATTCTGAACTCTTTTCGCAGCCGATTCATTTAAAATTCTTTTGATCTATATAACTTCCTTAGATTGTTCACTAATTGAAATATACTCCGCTTCCATCGTTGACAGTGCTACGCATTTTTGTTTGAATGTACACCATATTATTTGAACCTATACAAAAACACTAGACCCCCTCTCCCTCCCTCCGCCATTGAAATCCAGTCATCGTGACCCAATGTAGCTTATACACAAAAATTGAAAATAAAACATCAATAAAAAAAAAGAAATTTGCTGGAGAGAACACTTGCGAAAAGTGTCGCCCCCCCATACCTGGTGGTTACCTAAAATAACCAGTCTGACCTTGAAGCGCATTATTTCGTTCTGCTTATCTGTTCTGCTGTGTTTTGCCAATCTTCACTTTCTGGCGTTCTCAAACTTTGTTTCAAATTCGAAAGAACTACATCTTCGGAAATGCTAGCTTCTAGCTTACTTGAACTATTCCCCCCCCCCCCCTATCTTCATCAGAATCTGATACTTTTCGTGAATTATCATCACAAGTGAATTCGAACTATTTTGGGTCACATTCAATGTTATTTTCGGAGCAATAAACCACGGCTTCGCGATTCGGACTTTAGAACCGTCGTGTCAATAGAATAATACATATCCCTGCATTCTCTACTTTGCCTTGGTATTTCTTTAACCAATTTAATTCTCAATATGCTATTTTATGATTTTCAGGATATTCTTCTTCTACTTCAGATTTACTCAGTAGTGAAATAAAACTGTACTCCTTTGTTTCCCGTTCCTGTCCCCCCCCCCCACCTAGAATTTATTTTCATCGAATTTAACATTCAGCGTTTCTGTCACTTCGGGATTTTTGGAATCCCAAATTCTATAACCTTTCGTATGAAACGCATATGCTACCATGACTCCCTGTTTAGCTCTCATATCCAATTTGTTTATTTTCTGTTTTGGAAGTCCAATATAAGAAATACAGCAAAAAAAAAAGAAAACAAGTGAGTTTTTAATGGCTTTCTTCCCAGAAATAGCTCAAAAAAGGTTTTGATTTTTCCTTTTAAAACCGCTCTAGTCCGTAAGTAGTGGAAGCACATAGCTGCTTCGGCTCAAAACTGCTGAGGCAAACCCGTTTCATTTAAAAGTGTCCAAAATTCCATTCATTAAGTTTGAGTTATGGTGTTCTATGACGCTACTTTGTCAACTGGAGGATTTGTTAGTTTTTTCGATTCTTATGCTTTGGTCGCTAAGGTAAATTTCAAACCCGGGGATTCAGAAATTCCTTTCCGTTATCGGATCTTTTCCGCAAATATCTCTGTTCTCTTTTAAAACCGGACAAAGTATTCGAAAACCTCACTTTTCTTCTTTAAGAAATAAACGAAGACTTTCTTGAAAAATCGTCTATTATTGTGAAAATAATACCCCTCCCCCCCCTGAAGAACTCAACTGCTAAGGAACCCAACGCATTTAAATGGAAAAGATTTTATCCGGCTTTTACTTGAATCTCCGTTACAGGTTTAAAAAAAATTCTGCGATTTTTTTCATTTTACACGAATAACAATCTGACATATTTTTACTTTTTATATGCAGTTAAAGACAGTGAAGTACAGAATCACACTTTTCAGTATTTATGATATAGTTTTTGCCTTCATCATAAACACGTTGATGCCAAACTTTAAGACTCAAAGGGTTCTAAAAGTTAAAATGTAAGGAAACTGATGACATCATGGTTACAAGAGTTTCAAATTCTTTTGTAGTTCTCGATTCATCTACTTTTCTAAATGAGCATATCCTTCAAGGCGAATAAAATATAACAAATAATGCATAATAATGTAAATATTCTACTTTAAATTAAAAAGCAGTAATTTAGACGAGAACGCAACACTGCCAGATTAGAAATGAAAAGCTGAAAATTTTAAGAATATAGCCAGGCACGGTCTGAACTTGTTGGGAAGGCGTATAATCTCAATTTATCGAATGGAACTTACATATTTGCAGATTAATAAATTACTGGTGCGTGCACACGTAAAGTACGCACAGTTAAGTACAATATCTAATGAAATTTGGACATTCGAGAATTCAAAAATTGCGACATTACAATTATGTACGCAAATTTGCCGAACCGCGAGATAAAATTTTTCCAATATGGCAATTTTGGGGAGGCCATAGAGACTTCCCGTGACCTCCCATCGAGTGTTTTTGGATATAGTTCTAAAATTATTTATGTTCACAAGTTTCAATGGTACTAGTGCATTTTTCCTGAAGTAAAATTTTAATTTCCTGCCGACGCAAATGTAAAACTTTTAAAACACAAGGGTTTTGTGTTTATTTTTATTAGTTTTTTTTTTTTTTTGGAGTGCTTCATTGATGATTTTTTTAATTATTATTATTTTAGTTTTGATCGATAAGTATGAAACCTGGCTCCAGATTTCAGAGAATTTTGAGTCGTTCAGATATCAGACTATTGTATTTCCAGAATGGCGAATTCTTCAAAAAAAAAAAAAAAAAATCAGTAAACTTGATACTGTTTGCATGTTTCTCGGTCACGTTGTTATTTTATTTATTTACATTTTATTCATCGAATTATGTACAGGTTATATAAATTACTGACGCTATAACGTAAAATTTACCAATAAAATGGTTAAATGCAAACTATTAAAGAATTTAAAACAGAATATAAAAAATAAAAAAAACAGAAGAAAGAAGTCAATCGTGATACGATAAACATTTACTAGAAAACGTAAGAATTTAAATTTTAAGTACTCACATCCTATATAACACAAAATATAATCGTAAACAAAGTCTAATGTTCTAATAACTTTAAATACGACCAAGGAGGGAATTGATTTCTTTTTAAATCAAATTTGAGTTTCAGAAAATGTTTAAAAACTATCATACGTGCATTAAAATATTCAGAATTACAACAACTACTCAGATTTTTGCTATAAAGCAATCGCTACAACTTAACAACTAAAAGAAATTGCAAAGTCAACCTCAACGAATATTGGGATACGAATTACGATTTCTAAATAAACACTTATTTTACATACATTCTCGATGATAAAGAAAACTACATTTTGAGGAAAAGGGAATGAATAATATAACTAGCACTTACCTTTAATTTGGATTACAAATGAGCAGTCCTGCCTCAGCACAGCCGAAATATCAACAAAAATGGCTGTCGATACCTTGAATTCATTAGTTTATCTTCCCGTTTGAAAGGAAACATCTTTTGCGCATCGTCTTGCACAATCTAAAACATTTTTACATTTTTTTCTCTGTTATTTATCAGAGCAGTATTAAACTGTAAGAAAAAACAGTATATTACTATGAAAACAACAATTATTTTTTGCAGTGTATTTTAACGATCCCAGAGTTGATTACAGCTAGTTTTCTCGTGACGTCCGTATGTACGTATGTATGTGTGTATATGCGTATGTATCTCGCATAACTCAAAAACTATATGTCCTAGAAAGTTAAATTTGGAACCTAGACTCCTAGTGGGATCTAGTTGTGCACCTCCCCTTTTGGTGTGCATTTGTATCGCCAACTTCGCGACAAATTTGGCTTTTTTTTTTTTTTTTTTTTAAGCTGGTTTCATTTTTGCCGTTATTGGCAATATTTAAAAGGTTAATTACTGAATCACATTAAAATGTTCAATATTGGGAAAATTAATGCGTATAAAACTTTTTTTGCTTCAGTTCACAACAAACTTGGGGTAAACATATTTAAAATGTTTTTATGCCCCAAGGCACTATAATCATTAAAATGGCGTAAAAGGAAGTCATGTGATGCACACATCAGCTCGTTTTTTTTTTTTTTAATGTTTTCGAACACAATCGAATTTTTTAAAATGAGTTAAAACCATACTATGATGAATCAAACAATTTAATATGATGCTAAGAACATCAAAATACTGTTTTTTCTGAGTCTTTCTGTTTTAACAATGGTATAATCTTGGAAAATGCGATATTTTAACACTGTACATCAATAAAAGGATACTCTGCAAAGTTCTGTAATTTTGTAAGATTTTTTCCCGCGAAAGTTTTCGTGACGAATAAATAAATAAATAAATAAATATAAATATTAAGATTTGTTTCCACCACAATTAATTCGGTTCATTAAACTTATGTGTGTATAATTTGCCATAAATATAGAAATAATTTCACCTCTTTCGCGCAAGCAATTAGCAAGCTGTTCTGCTTTGCATTTCGTATAGATTTCTTTTTTTTTTCAAAACCAGTTTAAATTTGTTTCGAAAATATTTCAACTCATTTGCTGAGCAAATAATCTTCTCAAAAAGAAGTTTCTTTCCCCTTTTCTGCTTTGACATATATCATCGTGGGAATGCCTTCTTTTCATATGTAACGTTCTACTAGCTTCTGCTGTTGACATGCAAATTCCAATCGGAGAAAATGTCTCCTAAACTTCTCCAATAAGGTGTGGGATTCAAAAAAATCCGCAAAGAGAAGGTAAAAATTGAAAGCATAGAGGCCGAAGGGAAATCAGAAATCTCTTTATTGGAACGGAAAAGTCAAATAGGAAAACAATCTTTTGCTCCCATAGTTATACCTTTTTACGTATCATTTTAAGAGCGCAAGTAAAACATTTCATTTTAACAACATTCCTTTGATGATTTTCCTTTTAAAGTGAAAAGCAAAAACCAATAATATATATCTGTAGTGACCCTACACACAAACTCGCACTCACACGCACATATATATATATATATATATCGTCTTTAAGTAGAAAGCGTCGTTAAACAGAGAGCCAACTGTATAAGAGAGAGAGAGAAAGAAATGCTTCTGCGCTATTTCGAACGAAGAATTTAACACAATTTATAGACACACATTATTTTATACATACACATTATTTAGCAAGATTATTCTGCATTTTTCAATTTCCTTTTGGCTGATAAATGTGACTATTCCGTGTACGAACATGTGATTGGAAATAGTTAAAGAATAGAAACGATATTTTTCGTAACAATGAATCTCTATCAACAGAATTTATTCATTTTACAGATATATTTTAGTGCTGTTGACTTAATTGGAATTCACGTAGGCAAAGAAAAAAAATCTAAGTTTGCTTATGACTGCTAAAGATGATTGTAAATCAATAGAAAATCGAAAAAGATTTGCAGATAGAAAAATAATAAAAAAATAAATAAAACACTTGTGTATTTTTTCCACAAATTTTCTGTAAAGAAAATGGAAGAGAGGATAAACTATGTCGCAAAATATCCTGCCCGGATTTACCGTTTTGAGTTTTCAGAATGTTTTTGGTTTTTTCCCTACTAAGACGAAACAAATATTTCTATGCAAATTGAATTGAAACTACTTCGAGGTTTGGATTCAATGGCTACAAAGCGTGCGGTACCAGCTTTTCCTTGGCATCGTTCTTTATTTATAGAATTTCTCGCAGCCCGCTTATATTTTTCAGCCTTTTTGAAAACTATGGTTATGGCATTTCATAAATACACCTATCTTATATCCTGTTTTGCATAGATTTAACTTAACCTGAAGATGATGCATCTGATTTTTTTTTCAATTGTATTAACGTGCTTCATTCAGAAAGTACCTTTACAGTTGTAAGTTTCTTTAAAAAAAAAGCTACAAAAGCATATGCGTTGGACCGTTTAAAATAAATATTTAAAATGTCATGATCTGTTACCGAAGTAATTTCACATCTCGTAAATTGACTACGATAATCTGAAATGAGTACACTAAAAAGGTCGAGCACTTTATCTGAGTTTTGACAAAAAAAAAAAAAAAAGACGAAATTGAGGAAACAATTTTAAATTTTGAATAAAGTTGCTTATGATTTTTTTTTTGGGTTACAGTCCACTTTTTTAGTGTTGTTAAATCACAGAAAAATCTATCGATTATCACTGATGTTTTTCTTCATGTATTCGTCAAATACATAAATTATTCTTTCTAGACAAAATAAATTTTTTTTTTATAAGTAGTGAAAAATGTGAACAATGAAGAAAAATTTTTTTGCAAAATAAGATTTGGCAGTTTTGACCGCACTTTTGCAATAACGGTTGCTACACTTTTGACATCTTAGTGTTTTTTCATAGGTAGTTTTTATTTCCGATTCCAAAGCTGCCCTTCAGGCTATAGATTCACAAAGTGATTCTGGTTTTTAAACCGCAGATTAGTGTTATGTGAACTACATTAACACTACCCCACTACACTACACTAACACTACCCCAATGGGCTATCAAGTAGGGGAAAAAGGGCTGTGTTTCAATGGATTCTAGCACATTGAAGAACTCATGGTAAAGATGCTGTCGATTTTCTGGCTACTAATAACTCAATCTGCCTTGCATTTTCAACAACATCACGTCAATTCTCAGAAGGACCTTTAGGACTTCTTTTTTGAAGGAACTTTTAATCATAAAAAAAGGCCATGGATCGAACAAATTTGTAAAATACCGAAAGAACACAGGAGGCAATCTTTGACAGTGCTCCGTCTTATTACTGAACATGACTGCCTTCAAATGCAAATTCACCGCATCAATGTCACACCGGACTCTCTTTGCCCTCTGTCGGACTTCAATTTGAGAGCGTTATTGGGTAGCAAGAGCTACCCTGAGTTTATAGATTTGCTAACATCACTTTTATTCGTGTTCTATGTTTTCTGTAATTTTCGTGTGTCTTATTTCTTGCCATTAAAAATTAAAAAAAAATAAAATAAAATCTGTTAATAACTGTTTATTGATAACGCTTTATTATCAGAAAGGTTGTCTCATGACAATAAAGTTTAAAAAAAGAAAAAATCATTATCGGTGCTGAAAATGATTTACCCAAGTTTTTAACGACTCGCTAACAGAAGAGCTATGGGACTCACCGGTCTGCAAAATGTTTCCAAAGGCTACTGGCGGTCAGCGTGTAAAACCAATGTTGAGAAACGCTGCTTCAGAGCATATTTTATAAAATTGTAACAAGCGGGACAAGTTTTCTACGGAGTTAACTAAAGGGTTCCTTGAAACTTGCATCATGTGATTCCTTGCGTTCTTTTCATACTAATTATTTTCTTTCACGCAGTGTTTTTTCAAAGTTGTGTGTAGGCAGAGAAGAACTTAATAAGATATGATTTGGAAAAATCTTTTTATCAACCATTTACTAACAAATAGCGGAGAAAGAGAGAGAGATAAATACAAACGAATGTTGATTAAAACCCCATTTCTTGTCTACGTACAATTTTCAGCTATGTCTGCACACGAAGACGATTAATATTATGTTAAAATTATATCTAATTCGTTTTTTGATTACACACTTAAATTACGTCCGTCGTTAAAATTCTGGAGGACTTTGCAATATTCATACTAAACTCTCACAAGTGATCGTGTTTACACGCTCATGGGTTTGAACTATAGGGGGAACCCGGCTAAAGTGGATACCCGGGGCAAAGCAAATTTTGCCTATAACTTCCAAATAATTAGTTTGCCGGCAGCCGCGTTGTCATTTGCAACTCCAACGAGCTATAGGGGGCACTGTAGTCACTTTTTAATGGCGAACGAAAAAGGTAAAACAAACGCACTTGGTAACGAAGAAAATGCTAATAGGCCTAGTAAATTTTGTTCGTATGCATGACTTTGTCACTTTATTCTTTTTTAATTAATTTTCAAAGTTTTGTGAATATTCTGGCCTGCGTAGAAAGAAATGAGAATTCAAGAAGCATTACTAAACGTCAAAAATTTATGCAAAATACGTAGTTCGTAGTTCAAAGCAGCCATTTCCACGATGTTGAATTCAATATTTATCAATTCTTGTTAAAACTAAATAATAATTGTGACCTGACAAGAATAACAATTAATGCTAGAAAATTTAATATGACGTTACGAATTATTATCAACAGAAGATGATACTTTTTCGCCTTGCTTGGCTAGCGCTTATTATTTTGCATTTGTTGCTGAGTTATTTCTCTCAAATACCCGAATCGGTTAATTTAAAATTTTTCAGTTTCGATGTTTCTAATTCCTAAGTAACGATTTAATTATGTCATGCTATGAAAATCATCAACAAAATTCTCACGGATATATGGTGGTAGTTTTCTTTTCAGTTGATCTACCATTATTTCTTTTTTACTTATCGAATTCTGTAATCTTTCTAACATTTTATTCCACTCATTATAAAAATTAAAAATGGTTTAACTAACATGCGAAATCTCACCAAGGGTACTTTGTTCACACAATAATAAAACTATATAACTCTAAACAAATTTGGCGAAATCTTTCAGCTGAAAATAAAAGCAATAAAGCAAATTCTTTCTCGGTTAAAGATTTTTCATTTTATTCTACGATAATATATTCAAGAAAATATTTTGCATACTGTCCATTCCAACTAAATGCTGCTGTAAAATATTGTTATTAATTTAGGATTTGAAAAAAACCCCATGTTCTTACTAATTCACACAAATCAATAAAAAATTTTACCTGGTATAACGTTATCAAAGTTTGTTAATCCAGAGTTTTCTTAACACTTTCACTGTATCTCAATCAACTCACTTTTTATAAGGAACTAAGAAAAACTAACATTATTTTGAGAAGCTCAAGAATACTACTGAGGGACGAAACAATTTCTGTAGCTGAAAGCAATCTAAAACACCTCGATTGCATTGATAAATACTCAGAACAAACTGCCTGTGTTTACGTCAACAGACACACGTGGAAAGCAATGTGGCAATATTTTAGTTTTTCGGCAGTTTTGTAAATCACCGCAAGGTAGCGTATTCGAGCGCTGGAGCTGCGAATCGCAAGGGTCGCCTGTTGCAGCTCCATGTGCGGCAAACACGTCGGGACGAGTTCGCGTCACGTGACGTCAGTGACCGAACACAGTATGTTTTGGGGAATACAATATTAGTTTACAGAGGTTAGTGTTTCATTTATAACATTAATACTATTTGTGACATCCTCTTTGTTATGAGAAGGATCTGATGTACGAGTATGTAGCTTTCAACTATCCGTAGACGACGAGTTTAGATGCTCTGGATTCTTAGTAATTTTTAGTAACCTCAAAATTGTACCTGAAGGGCAAAGCGGATAGGGCAAAGTGGATACCATATTCACTGTGCCCGGTCATGACAAGTCACTTCATCCGAACCTGGAAGTCCTTCAACTTTAAGATCTCAAGACAATGCTACCATTGAAGATCGTCCTTATACTCCCATGGGATCTGAAACAACAGAATAAGTCCAAGGCAACGATGTTCCCCCAAACCTGTAAGTTGTAAGAACTACTTCAGCCCTTTAGTTTCACTACCTGTTCCTCAGCCTGTTAAAACAATAACAACACGTAAACCAAAGCAACAGAGATCGACAGACAACAGAGATCGGCAACAGAGTACTCCAGTAAAGGACAATCAGAAACAAAAATTTGAAAAATCAAAAGACTGTCATGAAGTAGCTAGATGATGTTTCGACTAAAGCTTCTCAGAAGACTTAAAAAGTCCAATACCAAAAAGACTAAATCAAAAATATCTGCTAGAAAAAGTTCGAACTGCATAAGAGAATGATATGACGGAAGTAAAGAAACTCGAGGATTTAAGGTGTATTTTCTGTGATGAAAAGTTCGTTGAGAAAGATGATCAGCCAACGGAACATTTTCAAATTTTAGATTAACCCAAGCAGATCTGGCGTCCTGTATACCGGACGTAAGCTTTAAACAGTTACTAATCATTTTAAAATTTCGTAATACTTGTTGTTTTTTTCGTCCGTTTTGGGATTAACAATTTCAACATATAGGGGTTGGGAGAAAAAGAGCGGCTCGTATTTCCAACCATGGATTCTCAGCGCAAAATAAGAGATTTTTTTTCTCTCATTTTTTAAAAAATATATTTCAAATACTTATATTATGTTTCAATATGATTTGGAGAATATTTTTCAATGAAGTTTGTTTGATAATCATCGTTTTTAAATCTCAAGAATTAATTTCAAAAATAGTATTCTGGAATGTTGGACGTATTATAACTCTTTAATTTTTTGTCCATAAGACACTCTTTACCGTAGTACACGGTATACCAAAAATAAACATATTTAGATAAGTATTTCATAGCAACGACTGATGGGGTTATAAATGTATTTTAATAGACTAATATTTTTACTTCCTTTTACAAAAAAGGAAGTATTGTATTCGCGAAAAAAATTTCACCCAAAAATCGGCCTTAATTTCAATTTTGCTCACCCATAAATGAATGTTGAGTTTTTTTTTCAACCCGACCACACGTGGATATGTGCTAGGAACATACAGCCACATGAAATATCCATTTTGACGATCCCCGAGTTAATTACAAGGAGTTTTCTTGTGACGTTTGTATATACGTATGTATGTGCGCATGTGCGTATGTGTGTATGTGTGTATGTATGTCGCATAACTCAAGAACAAAATGTCCTAGAAATTTGAAATTTGGTACGCAGACTCCTACTAAGGTCTTTTTGTGCACCATTTTTTTTGGTTGCATTCGGATGCTCCAAAGGGGTTCTTTTGCCCTTTTTGGGGGGAAATCACTGTTAATTTCGACGTAAACTCGAGTCGTGTTATAATTTGGCATACACTTGGCGATATATCTCCAGTCTTTAGGTAGCCAAGTTTTGTCGACATTATGGCGACAAATTTGTCGATTTATTTTTTTATTTATTTATGTATTTATTTTTTTTGAGCAATCACGATTGCTTATTGTTCTCATTTGACTATTTTGATGTGCTATCATTTTATTTTCCCACCACCTCCCTCTGCCAGCAACACCGCCGCGTCGACCGGCCTCACGATGCTGCTCCTCTTGCGGAAACCGTCTCCAGGTTGCGTCCATATCCTACACACACACGCCTACACACTCATGCCTGCAGACAGACGCAAAGACATATGCCTACATACACAGACACGCTCATGATTGCGAAAAACATAATTTGAATTCAAGATGCTAAAAATTTAAATATATATATATATATATATATATATATATATATATATATATATATATATATATATATATATATATAAAGGCCGATTTTGGAGTGAAAATTTTTTCGCGAATACAATACTTCTTTTTTTGTAAAAGGAAGTAAAAAAGTTTATTTTTATTACCAACAAGCAATTTTTTGAATGTTTCACTTAAACTGTACCATTATGGAAACACATTTTCCACGAACTAAGTGGGAAATGAAAAAAAGTTTTGCTTATGAAAGAAACTGTGAAACGCTGTTGAAGAGCACTTTCAATTTTCGTCAAGACATCACCTTCAGTTACATCGACAAGAAACTTTATGCATATGTCAGATGAAACTTTGAGTATGAGTTGAAGGAATTAAAAAATACACAGTTTCGTCGTCTACCATCTAATGTGTCATCTGAAAGCGTTACACATTTATCACAATAAACTACTGAAGCTCTTAATCTTCACTAAATAATAGTGTTTGTGATGCTTCACTTTTTATTTGACACCTGTCATAAATGATGGATTATGCTCAATACTCGAGATGACAGATTATTTAATGATATATCGAGACCAAAAGTTTTTAAATTGATATAATAAAAAAAGGAATTTGCATAAAACATATCTTTTTTCATTAGTTAATGTTATTAAAATCAAACATTTAGTCTTAATTAATTTGAGTAGATTGATAATGCTAAGTGAATTCTGGTCAGAATTAGGTACCCTAAATACGTTTTCTTTAGTACAAAAATATTAAATGTAATATAGTAGATTTTTTTTGCAAATGACTGTGGAGTTTCAATATTGCATTTATTTACTCATTACTTTTATCATCTTCCAGATATATCTCAGTACTTTATTCTAGATATTCCGCTTTAATAAGTATTCACCTTAAATGTTTACTAATACGAATTTTCGGAGGCCTAAATAAAAGTACACTTCAAAAATAATTAGGTCATTTTCATTTGAAAAATTCTAAGCATTGAGCAAAGTTTATAGTTAAGAAATTAACAAAACCGAACTACACCAGACAAAATAATTCATTATTATTTAAATAAAAAAAGCTTATAATAAGCATTTTAACATTACTTGATATTTTCCTTTCTTTTTTTGCAATAAAAACTGAATAGTACACGAAGATTCTCCACGATGTATCGCCCACACAGACAAAACTCATTTTTTTTAATAAAAAGTAATGATCTCAGTTTATTCCAGAAAAAACACTGAGATAACTCTAGATGTTTGTAATTTATATTTTTATTATAATTGATTGTAACTTGTGCTTGTGTTATTGGAAGTTAGGAATGTCAAAAATTTAGTTTTGTAAATTGAATCAACCTCAAGTTACATACACATTGAAGTAATTACTATGGAATTGGTTGATTATTATTTCCGTATTTAATATTAAGTAAAATTGCAGATCCATTCGCTTATCTAAAATCCTGTGATCGATAATTTGATGGAGCAAGTTGGCATGAGGTATAATTTACGATAAAACGTATCATCTTCAATTAAACTATCAGATTAAGTAACGCGTTATGTGTGAAATCCACAAACATTTGGATGTGTTATGGTAACCTCAAATACCGATTCAAACGTTGCTTCTGAATCTAAATGCCTCGTATAACATTTATTATGATTCCTGATCGCTGTGCCATTAAAGAGTAGTTGCTTAGCCTTCATGTAACTGTTAAAATAAGTTGGGCATTGACAATATAGCATGTAACTAGAACTTCAGTCAAACGTCACCGCATATTATAGTTGAAAAATAAAGGAACCATCTGGATTTAGTATTAGATATTTTCAAAAAAAGAAACTCTGCTTAAAAGAATTAATTTAATAGCAGGCAAGTTTTGAGTTTTAATAATGGGATAAATTGTTCAAAATAAAGTTTGATGTGTCTTAAATCAACCCAAATTTAAAATGTGCCTAATTGATATGTTCCTAAGCATGTCATCAGATCCAAATGCTCCAAGGATTTATTTTTACTCAAAAACTGTTACCGAATTATTCTCCTTTTTTAACTAGTTAAATGGCTAATAAATTATTATTTAAAAAACTTAATAATTTAAGAAATTAAACTTAACTTCAGCAATGTTTCAATATTACCTAACGGTCTCCAATAATTACCGCTTTATGGTTTACTAGTTTAATGATGCCCTGAAGACAATTTTGTCTAATGCCTTCATGGAACGAGTTGAGTATAAAATATTTGCACAAAGATATAGTTTTAAAAGAAGTGGCAGTTCAAAAAAATTCAGAAAAAAAAATGCTAACATCATAACAATACAAACGATATATGAGGAACAAATATATAGACTGAACATTGAACAATAAATAGCATAGCGATCGAAAAACCCCTCAATTAATAAGACTTGTTGCGAGCATGAAAGTAAACACTTTGTTCACATAAATCAGTTCTTATGAAACAATATCATAACTCCGCTTAAAATCAATACTTCTTAAAAAGAAAAAATCTGAGTAGCGCAAAAGTGTTTGACATTACTATGCTTATGTGTACAGGGTGACAAAAAATAACTTGAACCCTCATGATAATAAAAATATTAGGATCGAACTTCAAAGTAAGCATTAACACATTATTTCATCAAATATATTTTACAAATTTTCAAAGTTATTTTCATTTAACTTTAATACAGATCTTTAAACGTGTTATAAAACTTTCGGCTATGAACCGCAATTCACTTACAGATATTTTCCCTCATTCCTTGTATAATTATTTCTTTATGGATGCCAAATTTTTATCAGGTTTAGCAAACACCTTTGTCTCCAAGATGTACCAAATAGAATAATCCATTGGTTTCAAGTCTGGGGAGTATAGTGGCCATTGTCGAGCTCAAATGAAGTCGGGAAAATGTCTTGCACCAATCTTAAGTGCCCCTAGCTCTGTCAGCATGTGCGGAATCCTGTTGTAAGGTCCATCATTTGTTTCCAAAGAGCTTTTGCGACCACGCTAAGACGACGTCTTCCAAAATGAGATTGCGATACGTTTCTTGAATAATCTGTACCCCTTGATCAACAAAATGCAAGAAGGTACATTTTTTCTGCTGACCGAACTCGATCATTATAGCTATTGTGATCTTGTTCAATCGAGAACGGTTTCTCATCTGTGAAGACAAATGTTTGCCATCCATCACCTGCGATCCGCTTTAACAGATCTTTGCACCTTTGAACTCTTGTGCGCTTGCTCTCTGCTTTTAGCTTTTGAGCATCTTTCATTTTGTAAGGGCGAAGACCAAGCTCTACTCTTGCCATCAAACGTAGAGTTTCACTGTTGATCTTCATATGTCTAGCAACCTTTCTTATTGAAATCCTAGGATTTAGTTTGTTGCAATGTGTTTACTGTGCGCTTTCTTCATCTTCCTGGCCAGTCACCATCATGTCCGAGCTCTTTAAACATACTGATTGAGTATGAAACCGTCTGTTTAGATACTTACAATCGCTGAACAATTTTAGTTCCATTTCTTGTTTATGCAATTCAAGTATGACAGATTCAAGTACGGCGTTTGTTAACCATAATGGTTAACACAACTAACTTACTTACACCTGTTTAGTAGCTTTTGGGGATCAATACCCTACGACAATAACTTTATAATTTTAGTGGTAGTTACAGATATTTGGTTTGAAACTTCGTCCAAGCCATTTCTTGTCACCCTGTATAACAACACAAATCAATCACGTAATAAACATTTCATTTTGACGTATGGTTCGTTTAAAACTGTTGTTTCTTTATGGATCAATAAAGTGATAAGATGTTGTTGAAAATGAAAATATGTTTCATTTTGAAGTGAAATAAATAATTACATTTAATTTTTTTTAAATGTATGAAAAAAGTGAAAAAAATATTCTACAGTAAAACCTGTGAAGTTAACCTTACTTATAAGTTGTCGACCTGTCTAAGCTGACAGCTATTGTCAGGTACATAATTAGTCCTACACCATACACATCTATTTCTATAAGTTGACCACTCAAGTACTGTACCACAGGTGATCAACTTACGCAGGTTTTACGGTAATATGTTTAATATTTACATAGCTTGGTCCATTTTTTTTTTACTCTGTTAGAAATGATTTTCTAAGAAGAGAAAAAATATTTCGTTGCTATTTCTAAAGCTGTGATATATTCCTAAACTACTATCAGGTCACTCATTTACTTTTTCATTTAGTACGTAAAATACCTAGACATAAGATACCTAACCTAAACCCAACTCACACTCTACGGTTCGTGAGAAAGATAATATCAGAAGACAGGAACAAACTATGAACCGTTTTTAGCATTTTCTGTGCTGAACATGAATGATAACATATTTTCAGTAAGAAAAGGTTAGACCTTCCGAAGAAAAAGATGCAAGAAAAGCGAATCAGTGATCTGATAGTAGTCTCTGGTCTAGAAATCATAGACTACTATCAGATCACTCAATTTCATTTTTTCATTTGTATGTAAAATACCTGAACATAATATGATAAGTTCATTACTCACACTGCATGGTTTGTGAGAAAATCATATTAGTGTACAGGAACAAACTATGAATATGCTTAGTATTTTCTGCTTCGAGCATGTATGATAATCCATTTTCAATCGAAAAAGGTACAGTTTCCCGAAAAGCAAGATGCAAGAAAAGCAAATCAGTGATCTGATGGTAGTCTGTGATCTAAATCAGAGACTACTATCAGTTCACTGATTTGCTTTTTCATTTTGTACGTAAAGTATCTCAACATAAGATGACAAGGACATTACATGGATTCTATGCTTTGTGTGAAAGATAATATCAGAGTACAGGAACAATTTATAAACCTTTTTGAATTTTCCACTGCTGATCATGTATAATGACCCATTTTCAGTAGGAAAAGGTGCGACTTCCCGAATAGTAAGATGCTTAGTTCCTTCAGATATCTTTTTTCTTTAGCAAAGATGCCGACAAGATGGGTAAAATGTAGTGCAAGGTAAGTTCTTCCCTTGTTGGATGAAATGCGTCAATATTTCTTCGAAAGTATTTATGATATGTTTCTCAATATTCGTTGTTCAAAATCAGTTTATCAAGCAGAACATTTGTAAAAAACAAAGAAAAAAAAATGCTCAACTTCATTATTATCAGCTTCAACTGATCAATCTTTCAAAAAAAAAAAAAAAAAAACCGTTTCCTGCAAAGAGAACTGCAAAAAAACGTCTTATTTCAAACAATTACCAAACCCTTACTACACGTATTCTTGTTATACTATCAAACTCTATCTCATTATTCTCCAAAATCAAACTTCTGCAATAGTATGTTATGGTATGAGGTTACTCGTGCTTATTTTGTTAGTAAAAGTATTCCTAACTGAAATGTTTACTACGTTATAACGGCAGGATGAAAAATGATTAATGAATAAGAGTTCAATCTTTTGTCTTTTAGCTTCGGCTTAGGTGGTTCAAAATTCTTGTTCTTGTACAATTGCTTTGATTTCTTGTCCTATTTTCTTTGGTTTTTGGATAAAAAACGAACATATCTTTCTTTTTTTCCTTTTTTTTTCTCTTGTTATCCTTGTAGACCACGGCCATTGAGTTTAATTCAAAAAGAATCAATCGAAACCGCGTCTCTAGTAATTAAGTGATCGTGTTTGTTAATGCAAAACAGCGGGTTAAAAATAAAATAAAAGATAATTAACTTATTTTTTTATCTAAACAATTAAACACTGAGGTAATGTGGGGAAACATTTGAAATTTTTCATTAAAAAAAAGTGGATACGGAAATAATGTCATGTCGACTAATAAGGTATACTCCCAATTTTTCTGTGTAGGATAGCAATTATTATTAAGATCGTGGTTTTGTCGTCATCAAAAAGCCGAGCTGATGATAGAGCTTTATCAAAGAGCAGTTTGTTATCAACAGGCTAGTGTAGGCACCGTTAATAGAGAAAATTCTTGATAAAATTTGTATATATTGTTTCGTTACGGTTCTCTCAAAATTACTAGTCTAAAAAATGTTAATTGTTCTGGAAATTCTTATTCATGTTAATAACGAAATTAAAACAAGAAATGCCGCTGCGTGCCATCATTTATTTACGATGTCGATACCCTTTAAAAAGTAGACTGTAGCCCAATGCGACCACTCATTAATCTTTGATAGAGGTAGAGAGAGGATTTTAAAGAAAAAAAGTCAAAAAAATTCGTTGCTGCATCAAAATTTTGGACGCTATCCCACATGTATTTTTCAAACCCTTTTGAATAACCTAACCTTGTCTGACCATTCTCTAACAAAGTAGGGGAATGTGAGGTAATGTGAAATGGGTAAGATGACAGGGCTTTTTCAAAATGAACAAATTGGAAATTTATATTGAAAATGACAGTACATATAGAAAGAAGATTTTTTGGCAGTAAATTTGCACCTTCAAAAAAAAAGTGGAAAATTGTCACTTTTTTTCAATGGGGCGAAGTGAAAAACAAAAAATATATATCTACATAGTATAAAATGAAGTCTCCAAAAAGCTTCTGTGTGTTTGAACTCGCAAAACACGATAACTACCCGGCCGATTTTGCTGAAATTTTCACAATTTGTTCCTTTAAGACCTGAGAAGGTTTGCAGACCAGTTCGAAAA